>NC_134487.1:13571680-13706680 GCF_040206685.1 Ascaphus truei
CACTTGAATGTGTCGGCACTGGTAGACGTGCGGCATAGCACCGCTTAGTACGTTTGGGCCAAAGTGACTTTCCAAAGACCACACGGAAATGGTATTCAAACAGGGTCCAAAGGCTGTGTCCTTACTGCTAAAGAATCCATAGGGCAATACTATCCTTCTGAACGCAAATGATATCTGCGCTCGTGCTTCTTACAAACCGCGTGCAGCGACCTTCTCCCTATGTACCTTCTGTCTAAAAACTTCCACTCCCAACTCCCAACGAAGATCCAAATACACAGAGGCCGCCATGGGTCAGTATAACGCTCTATTAAAGAGAAACAAAATTGCAATGAATCACTTACAATTAAAACACGTTGACAGGAGTTCAGCGCATAGCCAAGGAAGCTGTCCGAGAGAGCGCATGCAGCGTCACGCACACAGGCTCCAGCGCAGAGGCATAGTAAATGAGCCCTTTTATTTCGCTGCTAATGAAAGAGAAATATATTGTATATTCAGTGGTGGTAGTTGCTGCTGCTGTGCTGAGGGAGATTTTAGCTGGCTGCATTAAAGGGCCAGACCCATATAGGGAGACTCCTTCAGCTGGTGCTTTGTGTGAATGTATACTTATGGAGGAGAAAGGTTTGTGAGAGATTTTTTTTTAAATGAATTATAGAAAGCTTACTTCCAAAAAAAACCCCTAGTTTTCTGAAATGTCCTATTTCCATCCTTTTTCCTCACCTACAGGTGACAAATGTTTCTCCCGCGTGTCAATGATCAAATGCTGTCTAATGTAACTTGTGAAGAAATGTTCCTAAATGGAAACGCAATCCAACAGTTTGACGGTTTCCTGCCAAAGGTGCCTGCCACGCATTGCTTAGCAGTGACGTTCTTCATCTGGAATGTCTCCTATATGATTATTTTTTTTATAATTCGTTATTAGACTAAATTTGTGAGGTTTCAAATGCTGACGCTCCCGAGTATGGAGACGCTCGTGTTACTTGTAGTAAAGTAACAAAGGAAGGAGAGGGAGTAGGCATGGCGCCTTTTTCTTTCCTCCACTTATATTTTATTGATTACAAACATTTTAGGGGAGGGGGTACAGGAAGGAAAACCGGGGGGGGGGGTGTTGGGGAAGGGGTGGCAGGGATTCGGGGAACCGTTACATCCATCTTATTTATTAGTACATAGTGGTGTGTCACAGTTACAGTTTCTTGCATATAGATTGGCAGATTGTCAGAACATCTATTATCGCTTGGGATTGTGGGTATAGGTTACCCCGTGGTCCCCAAGCTGCAGTAACTGTATACATTGTATCATGTTAAAATGCCGTCATTTGCAGAATTTCCCACATTCTATGTAATATTGAGGGGAGTTCTGGGGTGACTGTTTCTAGCTGGCTGCTATTCTACATCTAGTAAGTGTGTGATGAGTTTAGCTTGGGATTTGGATATTCCTGGGATAGGTGTGTGTATAATAATGCTGCCCAGGGATCCAGTGTAAGGTGCAGTCTTAGCATTTTGCTTAAAATACTAAAGATTTGAGTCCATAGGTTTTTTATTTCCTTACATTCTAACGCACAGCGAGGAGGACATTGATATATTGTATTTAGTCTTTCTAGTGTATACTGTGGTACCAACGAAAAAAGTAACATATAGCTGCTTTCCTTTATGTGCTCAGATACCTTCTTTAGAGATCCCCAAATCTCTCCCATTCTTCCCCCAGCTCCTCCTCCCATTGTCTCATGTAATATACTGTATATATAAAAATATATATTCATTTGCTGTCCTGTGCTGGTGACAGGAAGGTTTGATACAGTAATGATATCATATCTTTTGTATATGGGTTTGTGTTGCATTTGTGCTCAAAACCGGTGTTAGAGGAGCTTGGTTTGGCTCTGAAATGGGAGGAAACAAAATATCTCACCTGAAGGTATCTGTTTCTCTATTTGGGGCTTTGTACATCATTTGTATTTCTTCAAATGTTTCGGATCTTGTCGATAAACAGGAGGTCCCCTATCCTTGTCTACTTGTTGTTTCTTTTTTTCTCACCAAAAATAATCACACTCTCTCATACCTGGTTGGAAGGCCGGATTCCCAAACTAAGGAGGCCTGTTTGTCTCCCTAGTTGTTAGTCTATATTTAAACTTGAGTGTCTCCCACAGTGTGACAGTGATTCAGTACTGGGCGCATCTTCACAATGAATAGTCTGTCTTCAGCTCTGATTCACAGCAGGGACTTGATTGTCTGAGGTTTTATTTCTTCGGCCTCCATGTTTTTCCTCTGTTACATGCCATAGTGTAAGTTGACATACTCGGGCTGCTCTGTAATATGCTAGCATGAATTGGCATGTATGGGAGTGCTACTTCCCCCTAACTGGTTGGTCTATATACAAAGTGCTTTTTTTAATTCTGGACTTTTTGTTCTTTTTTTTTTGGACCAACAACTAGTTGATATGTTACAAGCTTTCAAACTTCTCAGGGGCCTTTGGACCAACAAATTCTCTCAAGGTCCTTCAGGCCAACAAGTAGTTCTTTGGACCCTGAGAGTTTTGAAAGCTTGTAACATATCAACCACTTGTTGTTCCAATAAAAGCTATCATACCCCGTACTCCTTCTCCCTTCTTTGTTATTTTACTACATGGAAGAAAGGACCAACACGGCTCCCCATCCATCTTTGCCTGTTACTTAAATACATTTAGCACCAACTATAGAACAATACGGTTATCCCCCCCCCCCCCCCTACCGCCTCTCAGTATATGATCCCCTCTGTGCAGAGGGTTTCGGGGCAGATCTGTGCTGGGGAGGGGGGAGTATGAGGGACAAATACCTCGGTAAAATAAAACTAGCTGTGATAATGAGATCCGGAGTACAGGGAGTTCAGGCGCTTCGGGGACTTGCTCTAAACACACACACTTCTTAGATGTCGCTTTGTATCAGATCATTCTGTCTGCTGGGAATGATCACACCTCATCATTCAAAATTTCTGTTTTTTGTTACAGAAATAAGACCCCTCTTATGGTGGCCTTTCTTTCTCCCACACTCCGTGTCCTGATGGCAGGGGTGGAGGAGTGGGCCTCCTGCTCTCCTCTCTCTGCCGTTACCGAACCCTTCCTAATCCTCCATCTCTTGCTTTTCCCTTCTTTGAGGCTCACACTGTCCAGATCTTCTCGCCTCTCCCTGTCCATGTGGCGGTCATCTATCGCCCACCTATCTCTACTCATCCCCCTTCTGCCTCTCTCCCTCACTTTGAATCCTGGCTCTCCTTCTTTCTCTCCTCAGACTCCCCTGTTCTTCTCCTTGGGGACTTCAATTGTCACATTGATGACCCCTCTCTCCCTTGGGCTTCCCGCTTTCTCTCTCTAACCTCTTCTTTTGGCCTTCAACAGTGGACTGCAGCCAGCACCCACAAAGATGGCCACTACCTAGATCTGGTTTTCACTAAAAACTTCTCTCTCTCCAATTTCTCCATTTCCCCTTTTCCTCTCTCTGACCATCACCTCATCTCATTCTCTCTATCTCGCTTCTCCACCTCCATCTACCCCCCAGTTCTGCAGAAACCTGCGCTCTATTCACTTACCTGACTTTGAGTCCACTTTACGCTCCTCCCTCTCCTCTCTCAGCTCTGCTACAGACCCTGACAACCTGGTCAGGAACTACAACTCTGCCTTGTCCTCCTCGCTTTCTCTCTGCCACCCTCGCCCTTCTAACCCTAGACCCTGGCTAAATTCCCACATGCGCATGCTGCGTTCCTCCACTCGTTCCTCTGAACGCCTCTGGAGGAAATCTCATACTCTCGCAGACTTCCTTCACTACAAATTTATGCTATCCTGTTTCAACTCTGCCCTCTCGCAAGCTAAACAAGCCTACTTTTCTTCACTAATCAACATGCACAAGTCTAACCCACGCCGACTGTTCTCTGTCTTTGATACTCTACTCCACCCTCAGCTGCCTCTCCTTCCTCCATCTCCGCTCAGGACTTTGCTGACTAGTTTAAGGAAAAGGAGGAATCCATATGTCAGAACATCCCCTCTGTTTCTTCCTTCCATCCTACACCTCTTCCTAACTCTCGTCCTGCCTTCCTTGACTCTTTTTCCACTGTCTCAGAGGAGGATGTGTCGCTGTTGATCGCCTCTTCTCCCTCTACCACTTGCCCTCTTGACCCCATTCCCTCCCATCTCCTAAAACCTCTTGGTCCTACTATAATCCCTACGCTCACACACATTTTTAACTCCTCCCTCTGCTCTGGAACCTTTCCATCCTCCTTCAAACATGCAACAGTTATACCATTCCTCAAAAACAGCAAGCTTGACCCTACCTGTCTTTCTAACTATCGATCTGTCTCCCTCCTGCCTTTTGCATCTAAACTCCTTGAACGTCTTGTATTCTCTCGCTTGCTCCATTTTCTCAACACCTATTCTCTCCTAGACCCTCTACAAGTTGGCTTCCGCACTGCTAAAGAAGCATATGAATAGCACTGTGGATATTCTGAACACGATACATAAAGCTTGGCCCCCTGCAGACGCACTTACCAGAACTCCCTCCTACTGTCTCTGTACGTTCTCCCTACATACCAATTAGACTGTAAGCTCCTCGGAGCAGGGACTCCTCTTCCTTAATGTTACTTTTATGTCTGAAGCACTTATTCCCATGATCTGTTATTTATATTATGTGTTATTTATTTGATTACCACGTGTATTACTACTGTGAAGAGCTATGTACATTAATGGCGCTATATAAATAAAGACATACAATACAATACCCCTAGGAGGTTATGAAATGCCGTTTGTTTCCCACCAGTTGCTGCCTTTTATTACTGTGATGATCAGGACTGTGTTTATTGGCTTGTCAGCAGGGCCGCCTGCTTCTGGTGACCATTTTCATACTGGTAATAAAAAAATATCTGCTTCAAGGATACAGTAATTTATACCTGGAAACAACTGTTTAAAAGTCTTACTGGGATCAGTGAATTGTTCATAATTGAAATATATTTTTCATCCTAATGTTATGGTGTAAATAAAGTATATATATTTTTTTTAGATTCACATAAGTGTCTCAGAGACAAAGATGCAGCGAGGGAGACGGTCCAATCAGCACTTTTATATATATATATATATATATATATATATATATATATATATATATATATATATATATATAAATTAACTACCTTTATTATAAACTAATTACCTAAGCTGTCGATCGATTTAGTTCTCCCGTGATAGATCAACAAAGATTCGGCATCCCAGGGTTCACTAAATGGCTGCCTTTCAGTTTCAATCAATCCTTCAGTCAATGTAACTCAGCAGCTGCAATGTATTCTTATATTACTAAGGTAACATTATCTATTGTTACAGGTTGCAGCTCAAACTGCTGGGAATATTGGCAACAAATTATCACAAACAGGAAAGTGTTACAAAAATCTTGCACTGCTGGGAGGTGGGCTAAAGCCTGCTATAGAAATCAAAGGACGCTCAGTATATTAACACTCATTAAAAATGACATTAAGAATTTAATTAAAAAAAAAATTGCAGTAAGTATTATCTAATACTACAGAACTGATTTATTTAAAAAGCCACATGTAGGATATTGTATGGATGTCTCCGTTAACTTTAAAACCAAAATGTTTTTGGACTAATTTACAGCCTTTAAGCTCTGTCTGTTTGTGCATCTTAACATCACCCGGTTCTTTATTTGGAATTAAAATATGCCTGTGTTATCCAAACAGATAAAAAGGACGGACGATAAGGGAATTTGAGAGGAGTGGAATGGAAGGCGATCCGAGGCCACTTTAAGGGGGACTGAATCTTTTTAAAGAAGCCAATTACATTGATAAGTTTTGTATTTATTTTTCTGGGACCGCACCTGGAAGAGTGATTATGTAGTGTGAATCCTTTTATTTAATACCTCTGTGTCCAGGAGACCCGCAAAGCATTACACATACTGCGAAAGCCGGGCATTGAGACGCTTTGGGTTACGGTAGTGCAGCCGGAAAGGCACATCTGTCATTTCCCTAATGCTGCCTAAATGTCTTGGATGATCGCGTTCCTCGCCCCGTTGGCAGTGAAGGGGTTTGCTCTGGGATGTCCATGTGCACAGACATGAAATCTATCCGAAGCCTCCGTGTGCTTCTTCCCATGGCTGTGTGAGTGATGGGGACCCACGTTATTACTGTATGTGCTCGAGCCTCCCGCACGTAGCGATGTGCACAGGAGGAGGGAGAGTTGCACATGGAAATACTGCATGCCAGCTGCACTGCAGGGACACGGCAGGGACTTCCGCAATGCAGCTTTCTGCGCTGCCTGCTGCCTGTACCAGCCGCCTGCTTTTTTTGCTGTCGCTGGCAGAGAAATCTTGTATTTAGTCTCTCATTGTTTGGTAGGGGGCAGGCCACCCCCGCCCCTTCACTCCCCTCTCATCCCCTTCGTTTGCATCCAATGTAAGAATAAGGTTCCCACATTTGATGCAGATTTTAAGTCACGTTTACTCAGACTTGTGCGTTTTTTCTTTGTTTTTTAACCTTTTTACTAGCACCAAAAAATGTGAGGAACAAAGCATTTGATGCATCCCATTCCAATCTGTGTATCGTTCCCCCCTACCTCCTCCGCTGTCACCACCCCCCCCCCAAATCACAAGCTAATGTACATACAGGAGACCTTGTAATACTATCTGCATCCTTTGCTCCAAAATTGCTAGAATACATCACCCTCGTAGCGCCAATCTAAACGTAAATAGTTTTGTTGCTGCGATGTACAACCTGATATATATACGTGCGTGTGCTGGACGAATGACACAGGCGGTCTCACGGAGGGTCTGTACCCCCCCCCCCTTTAATGAATAACCAGCGTGTTTTGAAGGTCAACGAATCAGAGGTTTTCAGCCAACGGTATCCTCTCTTTTTAGATAAACATGACATTTTCTTTTGGTTTATTTATATAACTCGGCAAGTGTACAGTATCACCCCATTCCTCTGCAAGTGTACAGTATCACCCCATTCTTCTGCAAGTGTACAGTATCACCCCATTCCTCTGCGAGTGTACAGTATAACCCCATTCCTCTGCGAGTGTACAGTATAACCCCATTCCTCTGCGAGTGTACAGTATGACCCCATTCCTCTGCGAGTGTACAGTATCACCCCATTCCTCTGCGAGTGTACAGTATCACCCCATTCCTCTGCGAGTGTGCAGTATAACCCCATTCCTCTGCGTGTGTACAGTATGACCCCATTCCTCTGCGAGTGTACAGTATCACCCCATTCCTCTGCGAGTGTACAGTATCACCCCATTCCTCTGCGAGTGTACAGTATGACCCCATTCCTCTGCGTGTGTACAGTATCACCCCATTCCTCTGCGAGTGTACAGTATGACCCCATTCCTCAGCGAGTGTACAGTATGACCCCATTCCTCTGCGAGTGTACAGTATGACCCCATTCCTCTGCGAGTGTACAGTATGACCCCATTCCTCTGCGAGTGTACAGTATGACCCCATTCCTCTGCGTGTGTACAGTATCACCCCATTCCTCTGAGTGTGTACAGTATCACCCCATTCCTTTGCAAGTGTACAGTATGACCCCATTCCTCTGCGAGTGTACAGTATGACCCCATTCCTCTGCGAGTGTACAGTATGACCCCATTCCTCTGCGAGTGTACAGTATGACCCCATTCCTCTGCGAGTGTACAGTATAACCCCATTCCTCTGCGAGTGTACAGTATGACCCCATTCCTCTGCAAGTGTACAGAATGACCACATTCCTCTGCTAGTGTACAGTATAACCCCATTCCTCTGCGTGTGTACAGTATGACCCCATTCCTCTGCGAGTGTACAGTATCACCCCATTCCTCTGAGTGTGTACAATATCACCCCATTCCTCTGCAAGTGTACAGTATCACCCCATTCCTCTGCGAGTGTACAGTATGACCCCATTCCTCTGCGAGTGTACAGTATAACCCCATTCCTCTGCGAGTGTACAGTATGACCCCATTCCTCTGCGAGTGTGCAGTATAACCCCATTCCTCTGCGAGTGTACAGTATCACCCCATTCCTCTGCGAGTGTACAGTATGACCCCATTCCTCTGCGAGTGTACAGTATAACCCCATTCCTCTGCGAGTGTACAGTATCACCCCATTCCTCTGCAAGTGTACAGTATCACCCCATTCCTCTGCGAGTGTGCAGTATAACCCCATTCCTCTGCGAGTGTGCAGTATAACCCCATTCCTCTGCGAGTGTACAGTATAACCCCATTCCTCTGCGAGTGTACAGTATGACCCCATTCCTCTGCGAGTGTACAGTATCACCCCATTCCTCTGCGAGTGTACAGTATCACCCCATTCCTCTGCGAGTGTACAGTATGACCCCATTCCTCTGCGTGTGTACAGTATCACCCCATTCCTCTGCGAGTGTGCAGTATAACCCCATTCCTCTGCGTGTGTACAGTATGACCCCATTCCTCTGCGAGTGTACAGTATCACCCCATTCCTCTGCGAGTGTACAGTATCACCCCATTCCTCTGCGAGTGTACAGTATGACCCCATTCCTCTGCGAGTGTACAGTATAACCCCATTCCTCTGCGAGTGTACAGTATGACCCCATTCCTCTGCGAGTGTACAGTATGACCCCATTCCTCTGCGAGTGTACAGTATAACCCCATTCCTCTGCGAGTGTACAGTATCACCCCATTCCTCTGCGAGTGTACAGTATGACCCCATTCCTCTGCGAGTGTACAGTATCACCCCATTCCTCTGCGAGTGTACAGTATCACCCCATTCCTCTGCGAGTGTACAGTATGACCCCATTCCTCTGCGAGTGTACAGTATGACCCCATTCCTCTGCGAGTGTACAGTATAACCCCATTCCTCTGCGAGTGTACAGTATGACCCCATTCCTCTGCGAGTGTACAGTATGACCCCATTCCTCTGCGAGTGTACAGTATAACCCCATTCCTCTGCGAGTGTACAGTATCACCCCATTCCTCTGCGAGTGTACAGTATGACCCCATTCCTCTGCGAGTGTACAGTATAACCCCATTCCTCTGCGAGTGTACAGTATAACCCCATTCCTCTGCGAGTGTACAGTATGACCCCATTCCTCTGCGAGTGTACAGTATCACCCCATTCCTCTGCGAGTGTACAGTATCACCCCATTCCTCTGCGAGTGTACAGTATGACCCCATTCCTCTGCGTGTGTACAGTATCACCCCATTCCTCTGCGAGTGTGCAGTATAACCCCATTCCTCTGCGTGTGTACAGTATGACCCCATTCCTCTGCGAGTGTACAGTATCACCCCATTCCTCTGCGAGTGTACAGTATCACCCCATTCCTCTGCGAGTGTACAGTATGACCCCATTCCTCTGCGTGTGTACAGTATCACCCCATTCCTCTGCGAGTGTACAGTATGACCCCATTCCTCAGCGAGTGTACAGTATGACCCCATTCCTCTGCGAGTGTACAGTATGACCCCATTCCTCTGCGAGTGTACAGTATAACCCCATTCCTCTGCGAGTGTACAGTATCACCCCATTCCTCTGAGTGTGTACAGTATCACCCCATTCCTCTGCGAGTGTACAGTATGACCCCATTCCTCAGCGAGTGTACAGTATGGCCCCATTCCTCTGCGAGTGTACAGTATGACCCCATTCCTCTGCGAGTGTACAGTATCCCCCCATTCCTCTGAGTGTGTACAGTATCACCCCATTCCTCTGCGTGTGTACAGTATGACCCCATTCCTTTGCAAGTGTACAGTATTACCCCATTCCTCTGCGAGTGTACAGTATGACCCCATTCCTCTGCGAGTGTACAGTATCACCCCATTCCTCTGCGAGTGTGCAGTATAACCCCATTCCTCTGCGAGTGTACAGTATAACCCCATTCCTCTGCGAGTGTACAGTATGACCCCATTCCTCTGCGAGTGTACAGTATCACCCCATTCCTCTGCGAGTGTACAGTATGACCCCATTCCTCTGCGTGTGTACAGTATCACCCCATTCCTCTGCGAGTGTACAGTATCACCCCATTCCTCTGCGAGTGTACAGTATGACCCCATTCCTCTGCGTGTGTACAGTATCACCCCATTCCTCTGCGAGTGTGCAGTATAACCCCATTCCTCTGCGTGTGTACAGTATGACCCCATTCCTCTGCGTGTGTACAGTATGACCCCATTCCTCTGCGAGTGTACAGTATCACCCCATTCCTCTGCGAGTGTGCAGTATAACCCCATTCCTCTGCGTGTGTACAGTATGACCCCATTCCTCTGCGAGTGTACAGTATCACCCCATTCCTCTGCGAGTGTACAGTATCACCCCATTCCTCTGCGAGTGTACAGTATGACCCCATTCCTCTGCGAGTGTACAGTATGACCCCATTCCTCTGCGAGTGTACAGTATCACCCCATTCCTCTGAGTGTGTACAATATCACCCCATTCCTCTGCAAGTGTACAGTATGACCCCATTCCTCTGCGAGTGTACAGTATAACCCCATTCCTCTGCGAGTGTACAGTATAACCCCATTCCTCTGCGAGTGTACAGTATGACCCCATTCCTCTGCGAGTGTACAGTATAACCCCATTCCTCTGCGAGTGTACAGTATCACCCCATTCCTCTGAGTGTGTACAATATCACCCCATTCCTCTGCAAGTGTACAGTATGACCCCATTCCTCTGCGAGTGTACAGTATAACCCCATTCCTCTGCGAGTGTACAGTATGACCCCATTCCTCTGCGAGTGTGCAGTATAACCCCATTCCTCTGCGAGTGTACAGTATGACCCCATTCCTCTGCGAGTGTACAGTATGACCCCATTCCTCTGCGAGTGTACAGTATGACCCCATTCCTCTGCGAGTGTGCAGTATAACCCCATTCCTCTGCAAGTGTACAGTATGACCCCATTCCTCTGCGTGTGTACAGTATGACCCCATTCCTCTGCGAGTGTACAGTATAACCCCATTCCTCTGCGAGTGTACAGTATCACCCCATTCCTCTGCGAGTGTACAGTATGACCCCATTTCTCTGCGTGTGTACAGTATCACCCCATTCCTCAGCAAGTGTACAGTATCACCCCATTCCTCTGCGAGTGTACAGTATAACCCCATTCCTCTGCAAGTTTACAGTATAACCCCATTCCTCTGCCTGTGTACAGTATCACCCCATTCCTCTGCGAGTGTACAGTATGACCCCATTCCTCTGCGAGTGTACAGTATAACCCCATTCCTCTGCGAGTGTACAGTATGACCCCATTCCTCTGCGAGTGTACAGTATAACCCCATTCCTCTGCGAGTGTACAGTATCACCCCATTCCTCTGCGAGTGTACAGTATGACCCCATTCCTCTGCGAGTGTACAGTATGACCCCATTCCTCTGCGAGTGTGCAGTATAACCCCATTCCTCTGCGAGTGTACAGTATGACCCCATTCCTCTGCGAGTGTACAGTATGACCCCATTCCTCTGCGAGTGTACAGTATAACCCCATTCCTCTGCGAGTGTACAGTATGACCCCATTCCTCTGCGAGTGTACAGTATGACCCCATTCCTCTGCGAGTGTACAGTATGACCCCATTCCTCTGCGAGTGTACAGTATGACCCCATTCCTCTGCGAGTGTACAGTATAACCCCATTCCTCTGCGTGTGTACAGTATGACCCCATTCCTCTGCGAGTGTACAGTATAACCCCATTCCTCTGCGTGTGTACAGTATGACCCCATTCCTCTGCGAGTGTACAGTATGACCCCATTCCTCTGCGAGTGTACAGTATAACCCCATTCCTCTGCGTGTGTACAGTATGACCCCATTCCTCTGCGAGTGTACAGTATAACCCCATTCCTCTGCGAGTGTACAGTATCACCCCATTCCTCTGCGAGTGTACAGTTTGACCCCATTCCTCTGCGAGTGTACAGTATAACCCCATTCCTCTGCGAGTGTACAGTATCACCCCATTCCTCTGAGTGTGTACAATATCACCCCATTCCTCTGCAAGTGTACAGTATCACCCCATTCCTCTGCGAGTGTACAGTATAACCCCATTCCTCTGCGAGTGTACAGTATGACCCCATTCCTCTGCGAGTGTACAGTATAACCCCATTCCTCTGCGAGTGTACAGTATAACCCCATTCCTCTGCAAGTGTACAGTATGACCCCATTCCTCTGCGAGTGTGCAGTATAACCCCATTCCTCTGCGAGTGTACAGTATGACCCCATTCCTCTGCGAGTGTAGAGTATGACCCCATTCCTCTGCGAGTGTACAGTATAACCCCATTCCTCTGCGAGTGTACAGTATGACCCCATTCCTCTGCGAGTGTACAGTATAACCCCATTCCTCTGCGAGTGTACAGTATGACCCCATTCCTCTGCGAGTGTAGAGTATGACCCCATTCCTCTGCGAGTGTACAGTATAACCCCATTCCTCTGCGAGTGTACAGTATGACCCCATTCCTCTGCGAGTGTACAGTATAACCCCATTCCTCTGCGAGTGTACAGTATAACCCCATTCCTCTGCGAGTGTACAGTATAACCCCATTCCTCTGCGAGTGTACAGTATAACATCTTTCCTCTGCGAGTGTACAGTATGACCCCATTCCTCTGCAAGTGTACAGTATAACCTCATTCCTCTGCAAGTGTACAGTATGACCCCATTCCTCTGCAAGTGTACAGTATGACTCCATTCCTCTGCGAGTGTACAGTATGACCCCATTCCTCTGCGAGTGTACAGTATGACCCATTCCATTCTGATCTGAGACGCGGTATTAGAGAGGGTTGGGGTTCCTTACAATGCATCTGATCTGAGACGCGGTATTAGAGAGGGTTAGGGTTCCTTACAATGCATCTGATCTGAGACGCGGTATTAGAGAGGGTTGGGGTTCCTTACAATGCATCTGATCTCAGACGCGCTATTAGAGAGGGTTGGGGTTCCTTACAATGCATCTGATCTCAGACGCGCTATTAGAGAGGGTTGGGGTTCCTTACAATGCATCTGATCTCAGACGCGCTATTAGAGAGGGTTGGGGTTTCTTACAATTTATCTGATCTCAGACACGCTATTAGAGAGGGTTGGGGTTCCTTACAATGCATCTGATCTCAGACGCGCTTTTAGAGAGGGTTGGGGTTCCTTACAATGCATCTGATCTCAGACACGCTATTAGAAAGGGTTGGGGTTCCTTACAATGCATCTGATTTCAGACGCGCTATTAGAGAGGGTTGGGGTTCCTTACAATGCATCTTATCTCTGACGCGCTATTAGAGAGGGTTGGGGCTCCTTACAATGCATCTGATCTCAGACACGCTATTAGAGAGGGTTGGGGTTCCTAACAATGTATCTGATCTCAGACGCGGTATTAGAGAGGGTTGGGGTTCCTTACAATGCATCTGATCTCAGACGCGCTATTAGAGAGGGTTGGGGTTCCTTACAATGCATCTGATCTCAGACGCGCTATTAGAGAGGGTTGGGGTTCCTTACAATGTATCTGATCTCAGACACACTATTAGAGAGGGTTGGGGTTCCTTACAATGCATCTGATCTCAGACGCGCTTTTAGAGAGGGTTGGGGTTCCTTACAATGCATCTGATCTCAGACGCGCTATTAGAGAGGGTTGGGGTTCCTAACAATGTATCTGATCTCAGACGCGGTATTAGAGAGGGTTGGGGTTCCTTACAATGCATCTGATCTCAGACGCGCTATTAGAGAGGGTTGGGGTTCCTTACAATGCATCTGATCTCAGACGCGCTATTAGAGAGGGTTGGGGTTCCTTACAATGTATCTGATCTCAGACACACTATTAGAGAGGGTTGGGGTTCCTTACAATGCATCTGATCTCAGACGTGCTTTTAGAGAGGGTTGGGGTTCCTTACAATGCATCTGATCTCAGACGCGCTATTAGAGAGGGTTGGGGTTCCTTACAATGCATCTGATCTCAGACGCGCTATTAGAGAGGGTTGGGGTTCCTTACAATGTATCTGATCTCAGACACACTATTAGAGAGGGTTGGGGTTCCTTACAATGCATCTGATCTCAGACGCGCTTTTAGAGAGGGTTGGGGTTCCTTACAATGCATCTGATCTCAGACGCGCTATTAGAGAGGGTTGGGGTTCCTAACAATGTATCTGATCTCAGACGCGGTATTAGAGAGGGTTGGGGTTCCTTACAATGCATCTGATCTCAGACGCGCTATTAGAGAGGGTTGGGGTTCCTTACAATGCATCTGATCTCAGACGCGCTATTAGAGAGGGTTGGGGTTCCTTACAATGTATCTGATCTCAGACACACTATTAGAGAGGGTTGGGGTTCCTTACAATGCATCTGATCTCAGACGCGCTATTAGAGAGGGTTGGGGTTCCTTACAATGCATCTGATCTCAGACGCGCTATTAGAGAGTGTTGGGGTTCCTTACAATGCATCTGATCTCAGACGCGCCGTTAGAGAGAGTTCAACCTATGCTAAATTTAGACGACAGATACTTTATCCTATATCCGTACTTACAGTATATTGATCCAGAGGATGGCAAACAAAAAAACCCCAGTGACATATCCTCCAATGATATCTCATAAGGGAAAAATAAATTCCTTCCTGACTCCAAGAATTGGTAATCGGATTATTCACTGGATCAACATCCTTCCCATGTTACTTATGTGTTATATCCGTGTATACCTTTCCTTTCAAAAAAGATGTCCAACCTTTTTTTGAACAAATCTATTCCGTGGCGTAGCTAGACATGCGCAGCCCCCGGCAAAAAAACTTTCAGGGCCACGTTAATATTAATACTGACTGCAATTTTCTCTCCCTCCCCCCATCCTCTCCCTGATCCTCACTGTCATCATCCCTCCTCATCCTTCCTCTGCATCATCTCTCACCCTCCCTATCATAATCATCATCTCTCCCTCTCCTCATCTCGCTGCCTCATCTCTCCCCCTCATCAGCATCTCTTCCGCTCCTACCCATCTGTCTCCCTCCACATCTCTCCCCCACCATCACCTCTCTCCCCCCACCATCACCTCTCTCCCCCCACCATCACCTCTATCCCCCCACCATCACCTCTATCTCCCCCCACCATCACCTCTATCTCCCCCCACCATCACCTCTCTCTCCCCCACCATCACCTCTCCCCCACCATCACCTCTCCCCCACCATCACCTCCTCCCTCCCCCCACCATCACCTCCTCTCTTTCCCCCACCATCATCTCCTCTCTCCCCCCACTATCACTTCCTCTCTCCTCCCACCATCACTTCTCTCCCCCATCATCACCCCTCTCCCCCCACCATCACCTCTCTTCCCCCCCATCACCTTTCTCCCCCCCATCACCTCTCTCCCCCCCACCATCACCTCTTTCCCCCCCCCCACCATCACCTCTTTCTCCCCCCACCATCACCTCTTTCTCCCCCCACCATCACCTCTTTCTCCCCCCACCATCACCTCTTTCTCCCCCCACCATCACCTCTTTCTCCCCCCACCCCATCACCTCTTTCTCCCCCCACCATCACCTTTCTCCCCCCACCATCACCTCTCTTCCCCCCCATCACCTTTCTCCCCCCCATCACCTCTCTCCCCCCCACCATCACCTCTTTCCCCCCCCCACCATCACCTCTTTCCCCCCCCACCATCACCTCTTTCTCCCCCCACCATCACCTCTTTCTCCCCCCACCATCACCTCTTTCTCCCCCCACCATCACCTCTTTCTCCCCCCACCATCACCTCTTTCTCCCCCCACCATCACCTCTTTCTCCCCCCACCATCACCTCTTTCTCCCCCCACCATCACCTCTTTCTCCCCCCACCCCATCACCTCTTTCTCCCCCCACCATCACCTCTTTCTCCCCCCACCATCACCTCTTTCTCCCCCCACCATCACCTCTTTCTCCCCCCACCCCATCACCTCTTTCTCCCCCCACCATCACCTCTTTCTCCCCCCACCATCACCTCTTTCTCCCCCCACCATCACCTCTTTCTCCCCCCACCATCACCTCTTTCTCCCCCCACCATCACCTCTTTCTCCCCCCACCCCATCACCTCTTTCTCCCCGCACCATCACCTTTCTCCCCCCACCATCACCTCTTTGTCCCCCCACCATCACCTCTCTCTCCCCTCAACATCATCACCACACTTTCTGCTCCCCCCCACCATTGTCACCTCTCTCTCCCCCCCCACCATGGTCACCTCTCTCTCCCCTCCCCCCCACCATTGTCACCTCTCTCTCCCCCCCCACCATGGTCACCTCTCTCTCCCCCCACCATTGTCACCTCTCTCTCCCCCCACCATCACCTCCCTCCGCCCTCCTCTCCCATGCCTACCTGTGGGTAGTCCTGTGTTAAACAAGCCGGCAGAGCAGAGCAGGACTGCAAGGGAGGAGTGCGCTCTAGTGGTCTGACCCTGAAATCTTTCTTCTGGTGTCTGCTGCTAGAGCGCGCTCCTCCCCTGCTGTCCTGCTCTGCTGTATAACAGCTGCTGATTCCTCTGCTGGCGTCTGTTTAATGCCAGTGGCCCGCCTCCGCATACCATCTCCGTCACCTGTCTGAAAAGAGCTATGGGCCGCCGACGGGGGGTGGGTAGAGAAGAGCGGGCCCCCCAAGAGAGCGGGCCCCCGGGCTTTGCCCGGGCTATAGCTACGCTCCTGAATCTATTGTATCTGCCATCACAGTCTCCATGGGTAAGGAATTCCACATTCTGCCCTTACTGTAAAGAACCCTTTCCTTTGTTGCTGGTGAAATCTCCTTTCCTCCAACCTTAAGGGATGACCCGAGTCCTTTGTACTGCCCTTGGGATGAATAGTTCTTTTGAAAGCTCCTTGTAGAGCTTTCAAAGGCTCTGATCTCAGACCAGCTGTTAGAGAGGGTTGGGGTTACTTACAATGCATCTGATCTCAGACGCACTATTAGAGAGGGTTGGGGTTCCTTACAATGCATCTGATCTCAGACGCACTATTAGAGAGGGTTGGGGTTCCTTACAATGCATCTGATCTCAGACACTATTAGAGAGGGTTGGGGTTCCTTACAATGCATCTGACCTCAGACATGCTATGAGAGAAGGTTGGGGTTCTTTACAATGTATCTGATCTCAGATGCGCTATTAGAGAGGGTTGGGGTTCTTTATATCTCATCTGATTTCAGACACACTGTTAGAGAGGGTTGGGGTTCCTTACAATGCATCTGATCTCAGACGCGCTATTAGAGAGGGTTGGGGTTCCTTACAATGCATCTGATCTCAGACACTATTAGAGAGGGTTGGGGTTCCTTACAATGCATCTGATCTCAGATGCGCTATTAGAGAGGGTTGGGGTTCCTTAAAATGCATCTGATCTCAGACACGCTATTAGGGAGGGTTGGGGATCCTTACAATGCATCTGATATCAGACACTATTAGAGAGGGTTGGGGTTCCTTACAATGCATCTGATCTCAGACACGCTATTAGGGAGGTTTGGGGATCCTTACAATGCATCTTATCTCAGACATGCTATTAGAGAGGGTTGGGGTTTCTTACAATGCATCTGATCTCAGACATGCTATTAGGGAGGGTTGGGGATCCTTACAATGCATCTGATCTCAGACGTGCTATTAGAGAGGGTTGGGGTTCCTTACAATGCATCTGATCTCAGACGCGCTATTAGAGAGGGTTGGGTTTTTTTACAATTTCACAATATAATTATTGGGAAGCCACTGGGTAACTATGACTGAATGTTTTTTGCAATAGTCTTTGGAATTTAACCTCCTCGGAGCTGCAGGGGCCAACAATGCTTCTGAAACTGAAGTGGTTAAGCAAACCATAAATATAATTACTGGCATGAAGCTCTTGGTTTTGGGGGGATCGACAACTCTTACAATCTCTTCATAAGTCTGCCTCTCTCAATTCCATGGTCCTTTTTGCTGTTTGCAATTGCCAATCTCTTCTTCTTTAATTTAAACCTTCCCTCTATTAGGCTCTACCGGAGCGCACTGCCTCGGCCAAAATTACCCTCTACAAATAATTTTAAAAAATCAGGAACAAGCGTGTTACTTCTCAATGTACTAACAAAAATCAAGGATGTGTACTCATCAGCGAGCTGGCCCCAACCTGACAAACGCATGCGCCACGGGGAAGGGAAGCTGCGACACCTGGATCTCACTATTCCTGCTTCAATAACACGGGAGAAATCTCTAGGAAAGGGCAAAAAAATGTATTCGATCTGAAGAGAAACCAGAGTATAAAGAAGGGGAAGAAAAAAATGAAATATTGACAGATTTATTTTCTAGAAGCATCTGGACATGCAACGTTTCGGGGCTGCACACAGAGCCCTATAGAAATACCTCTGTACATCTTTTCTAATCAAACCAACCCGCCTCTTGTGTCCGTAAGTCAAACCAACATTATTATCATTATTATCCCCTTCTCTGCTGCAGGGGACAGCAACACGTTGCTAGCTTCTGTACCATTGTAAGGGTTATCAGCTGGATGAGAAGTCTCCATCTCCCAGCATGTGTTTGAAGGAGGGCGGTGGGAGCTGAGTCAGCAGAAGATGTCAGTGTATAATGGATGATTAGCCGTAGCCCTTCCCTGCAGACAGGTGAAGACACACAGAGCAGAACGTCCCAGCTCCGCCAGGCTGCCAACAACCGCCTCTCCCAGGGCTGACATGTTGATTTATAGATGAGCAGCTCTTCCCTAATGAGAACTGCCACCGCGGGTCACTGAAGCCTCCTGCCGAAGAGACCCCATCACTGACTGCAGCGGGAATGAGTAATGTTTGAGAGCCTCACACTGGGGACTTAATGCTTCTCAGCCTCCGAGGAAGTGGCTGGATGTAATTACAGAAAGGAGCAGAAATACTGGCCATTTGCGGTTTAGGGACAGTTTTAACTTCAAGGTCCACTTCCTTTAGTTAGGTCAAAATCTGCTTATGCAATAATATCCCTGCATATGGTGTCGTGCGCATTTCCGACGACATTGTAAGCAGTGTTGTATCTAAAGACTTGTGCACAATGAATCCCTGCTCCCAGGAGCTTACACTCTATCCGTCTGTGAAGCACAGGGATAAAGTGACTTGCCCAAGGTCACTTTGACGCATTTGGACCGGTTTCCCCTTGCCAAGATGGAACCCTGATCAGAGTGGCGCTAATTATCTTTTATCTTATTGGTCTTTTGCAATGTATGGATTTGGATAAGAAAATGAAGGCATACAGTATGTATGTTGTACATTACGGCTGGTCTTCTAAAATGTCGGTACCCCTTTCGTTTCCCCCCGCCCCCCTTAGCATTTCCACATTCTACTTTCGTAACTATCTATAGTGCTTCTGTGCTATAGTACTGTTGGCAAACAAAGAATACACTGGACTGGTGGAGACTTGTGACCAGGGTATTTGTGTGGAGTATTCCTCCATTATCATGGAAACTGGAGTAAAGCTAATAAACAGTATAAAACCTGCAGTGCATTATTACTGTATGTAGCAAAGACAAGAACGTGGATTCTTCAATTAGTTATAGTGATAAACGGCTACTATTGTATTTTTATTTGTATAGAACCAACTATGTATGTGCTTTCTATATATATCTATATCTATATCTATATATACTTAGTTAAGTTATGGTGGGTAAAAAAGTGACAAAAACCCTCCACTGCAAAGCATATAGCAAATGGAAATATTCCTGTATGCACATGTGCATGTCTTAGACAGGTCTGCAATCCAGCCTTTCACCATTATCACCCAGCACACAGCACTTCCACTGCAGCAAGGGATTCTGGGAAATGACGTGCAAATGAGCACACAGTGCCACCTTTTGCTTCAAAACCATTTTTAACATGGTTCCCTATAGGCTGTGGGCGGGTTTACTGGCTATGCATCTTAACCCTGGCTGTGCTCAAAGCTGTTACCATGCAGCAAGCGTAAGCCTATAGGGAACCATGTTAAAAATGGTTTTGAAGCAAAAGGTGGCACTGTGTGCTCATTTGCACGTCATTTCCCAGAATCCCTTGCTGCAGTGGAAGTGCTGTGTGCTGGGTGATAATGGTGAAAGGTGGGGTTGCAGACCTGTCTAAGACATGCACATGTGCATACAGTAATATTTCCATTTGATATATATATATATATATTTATACAAGACGTAATACAGGTGGAAGAGGAATGCAAAGTGGGATAAAGGCCTAATATATAAACATTTGGGGACAGTTTTCAGTCCCTAGAGAGCTTATCACAGGCTAAGACCAGGTCCCTGCTGCAGCACACGCAGCAGGGACAATTTTTCTGAAAACCGTAAAACTGTCTTCAGAACTGGTGACGGCACGCTGGTCACGCCCCACGGCCCGCGCCGACACTCGGGCCGCAGCCTAACAATAATTGGGAATTTACAGCGGAAGTGAAACTTTTTAAAAACATTTTTGTCGACAAACCTAAACTTCTGTTATAAAATATTATTTCCTTGTACGGTACACATATCACAAACTTCTGTAAATGGTGTGTAAGGACCAACTTGTACTAAGCGGTCAGGATTTCCCCCGCACGCACAGTAGCACTTCTGCAATTGCCACTTTCTTGGGAATATTTTCGCTCTGTTCATTTGACTTTGAATGAAGTTTAAAATATTCCTGAGCGGGGAAGATTGATTCTCAGCATGTTGAATGATGGCTTAATAGCGTCTGTTCTTGAAGCGGATTATAACAGCATGCAGAATGGGAACAATTTAATGTGGCATTTTACCAGCAGTGTCACATGCCCAGACTTGCTTATCACAGTGTATACTTCTGCTGCTTAGTCTCATGAGCTCTGAGATCTGACACAGAAAGTGAGCACGCTGGAACCTGAGCCCGGGTGACTGTAAAACACTTTATATAGGCCGGGGTCTTTGAATGATCTTTACCATCTGGCTGCTCGATATACAATCTGTGTCATTCAAAGTTACCTAGAGACTTCAATCCGCCTGTGTGAATTCGTTCCCTTTTGATGGTCCATTGGTTACTACGGTATATTCATAGATTATGGTGCAAAACACGGTGGACTTGGTTGGATCTGGATCACAGCAGGGAGCTGGAGCCAGTGTGAAGGGACGCCAACCCAGGACATGATACATTGTCAGATATGTCACCCCTCACTGATTTTCTGTAAGTCTTATTGATGTTTAGCATTAGCTGTCACAGACGGCGGGGAAGTCTCACTAATACAAGTCAGTTGAAATCTAAAAATACAATATTTCAGTTCAGAACCACCAAATCCCCCTCATTTGGATTGTTGTAGTTTGATGTCTGCATTGTGGTTTTGGATTCATAACCTCAGCTTGTTTGACCGGTTTTATCAAGCGCTGTGACAGGTCTGATTTGTATTCTTTTGTTGTATACAAGTGTTACCAGAGCCGGGGCTGCAATGGGCCTTCCTTTGATGTTTTTGATGGCTTGCTGAATCCCCAGCAGAGGGGCAGCCAGGAGAATGACACAGGTTCCCTTCTCTCTGGCTCCTGTAGCATTGGTAGTTGCATCAGCTGTGAGATGTAAGCCAGTTGACATGGTGATTGGTTTAAACGCTTGATTGCTAGAATGGAAAGTGCTTACGAGACCTTCTCACTCGCCAGCCATGTGATCTCTCTGGCAGCCATCAATCCTCTCGGTTCCCTCTCCCTGGTGCTCTGAACAGAAGAGAAGGGTCTCCTGTGGCATTCAGATTGTTGGTTGACGCGATCTCTCATAATAAGGATAAAGTAATTGGGTGCCTTTTCAGGCATTGAACAAGGGCCAGGAGCGTGCAGACTCGGGTGCCATCGTGGGTGTGGCGTAAGGAATTGGTGACATTCTTTTGCACAAAGAGATACCATTCCAATAAGCTTAAAGCAAACCCTCCTTTATACGGCTTGCTGAGCTCTTACTGGCTTAGTCTTTGTTCGTCCGAGTGACTGCCTAATAGGCCATACTGTGTCTGATTTAAAACAGATCTCAGTTGGTGCAAAACTCCTTTGACTGTATTTTAGGATGCTATTTATGCTGTGGTAATAGGAAGGAGGAGAGAGACCAAATACACTTTTCTTGACAGGAGCCGTCCTCGTTTCAGGCCCCCCTATAATCCACCCCGCCCCCCCCCAGCGGAGTCGCTCCGGTAAACCCTTAGGTCTTGAGATACTTATTGGGAAAAGTGTCGCTGGTTACTTACTGGTATTTAAATCCCCACGTCACGTGGCCAATAGGAAGTCATGACGCATAATGTCGCCGCTTCCTATTCACTTGCGTTAGTCACAGCGCCATTTTGTTTTCCCTGGAGGGGGCTGCATGGGCAGCACCTTCACCTGTAAGTATCTCATCCACCAGGAGGCGCCCAGAGCTGATATTCATGCGACTTCCCGCCCATGTAAACACCTGAATGGCTGATTTCCAAAGGAAGTAGAATGATATATTGGTTATTATATGTATCCGTATAATATGTTTTCTTTTCGCTAACAATGTACGGAGCACTTTACAAGGGAGACCATATAATACAAGGGTTTATAATAGAATAAGTGCAACAAACAGACAATATGAAGGGAAATCCCAGCCCCAGAGAGCTTGCAAATAAAGGTAAATTAAAAAGTGGTGGTGCCACTTACTCCTATTGGTAGATTTTGCAAAGGCTTTTGATACTGTTCATCGTGTTATCTTGTTAAACAAGTTCCAGTGCTCTGGAGCAGAGGAACACCCTTTAAACTGGTTTCCCTCCTGCCCATCATGTAGATCCCAATTTGTGTCTGGGTCTAAATCCAACCCATTGGATGTCACCTGTGGATCCCTACTCTTTTCAGTCTTTTTTTTATATATATATATATATATATATATATAGTTTTTTATTGGGTTTACAAACATTAAACAACAACATTACAATACAGGAGAAAATAATAATAATAATACAAGTTTTCACGAATGATCTTCCTACAGCTTGTAATGGACCTTTAATGCACATGTATGCGGATGACACAATGTTATATGCACACAGCCATAGCCTCTCCAAACCTTGGACACGTACTTCAATCTGATGTTACACAACTTGAATACAGGATTTCCCAAAAAAACTGTTTTTGCAGACTGACAAGACTGTAACGATGGCACTTGGGACTAAGACTAAATTTCTAAAGCTACAAACGACAGAGTTACTCATCAGAAGCAATTCTAACCCATTCTAGCCCCTGCCACTAGTTTTAAATATCTGGGCATGGCTTGACTCCCATTTAACATTTCGGTTGCACATTGATACCCTGATAACCAAAACCTATGCCAAACTAGGTGTACTATATAGTAACATATCTTCCCGAAGGCCGCTGGTCAGAAAGTGCATCGCACAACAGATGCTAATGCCAATTATAGACTGTGGGGACATAGTATATGGCACATCACCCCAAACCCACCTTAGCAAACTAGACAACCTCTACAACTCAATATGCCCAATGTATGCAAACTAGACAACCTCTACAACTCAATATGCCCAATGTAACTACAACACACATCACTGCGAAATTCTGAAAGCACTAGATTGGCTTTTCCTTGAGTCCAGGCGCAAAGTACCTTTTCCCTTCAAATACTTTCTGGACAAGCTACCCACCTATGTGAACAAGCTCCTCACCCCTACCACACACAGCACTTATAACCTGAGATCTGACTCCAAGGGACTGTTCACAGTCCCAAGGTTCAACAAAGAAAACTAATACACGTCTACTTTCTTCCTGAGTCGTTTGCTCAACCCAATGTCGGTCAGTGTGGCTGACACAAGCAGGTACCATAATGTGTGCAGTGTTATGCAGAGCAGTGGGGTTTCAGCTAGATGTCTGGCTCCTGGTTATCTGTGTGTCTGAGCCATTTTCTAGATGGTTAAACTCCTCTTCGTTTGCCTCTCAGAGCACGGTGATCGTGGAGAAGACAGTCCAGGATCTGATGAATTTGATGCGTGACCTCAGCGCTTACTCCAATCAGTTCCTGAACATGGTGTGCGTGAAACTACAGGAATACAAGGACACCTGCAGTACAGCGTTCAGGTAACACGCTGCCCCCCTCCCGGGCACCCTCGCCCTCCCTCCTGTCCAACTCTCCCCCTGCCGACTCATGGGCGCCGGCCACATCGCGACACCTGGTGGGCCGCATGCCGGAGTTTGACAGCCCTGGTGTAAATATTCCCATCCTCCGAGGTGTGCAATAGCATTATTGCTAAACCCCCATTCATTACACTTACTGTACCAAGATCTACAGTATTGTCAGGGTTATTTCCCCAAATAAAGTCCTATACCTTTGTAGTACACTGCGGGCACCTCCAATAAAGGAAGGGGTTATTATGGGAGGTAAAAGCAGACTGGTTATGATCTTCACAAGCCTTCCATCTGATCCCTAAAACTGCTCAGTGAAGAGCCGTAGTGAGGATTTCTTTAGGAGGGATTGCTTTATCTATTCCAGGATCCTAAATACAAGAATGGAGCAAAGCCGGGAGTGCCGTAATTATCACAGAGAAAGCCGTTATTGCACACACGTAAACCACCGACCAATAATGGGGGTGTGGGGTTTTGTTGTTGCTTGTTTGTGCTGAAATGCAACCGTTCTGCAAAATCAAGGCCGTTCCGTGCCTGATCCCCTCTGGTTCTCTGAAGGCTCGGAATGAAATTACGCGCTGGCTGTGTTAGTCCATTTGCAATTGTGTCAAATGAGAAATCAAATTATTGGTGATAGCTTTTATTATTGGATTATCTAAGTGCACTTAAAGCAGCAGTGGTAATAGAAAAATACATAC
Source organism: Ascaphus truei (assembly GCF_040206685.1). NCBI lineage: Eukaryota > Metazoa > Chordata > Amphibia > Anura > Ascaphidae > Ascaphus > Ascaphus truei. The sequence continues at coordinate 13,596,322 of NC_134487.1, forward strand.
TGCAGGCTTTACACAGCCTGACATGATAATCAAAAATGCAGAGTGTGTGCAGCGCACAGCAATAAGTGAGGATAGCAAGTCTGGCAAAATGAAATCCTTTAATGAGAAGCCATAAGGGCTGCAACCCTTCTACGCGTTTCGTGCTAGTGCACGAAATCAAGATACACACCCATACACACACACACATAAACCCACACACACACACATACACGCGCGCACATACACACACACACACACACAGTCCAGAGACAGGGTATAGGAAAAATGGGACAGGCGCTCAAAAGTCTCTAAAGGTGAAATGTATGTCTCTACGTTTCAACTCCCAGTGGAACTCTTGATAAAGGCTTCTTAGGGAGCTGAAACATAGAGAAATAAAGTTCACCTTTTGAGACTTTTGGAGTACCTGTTCCGTTAAAGTAAAAAACAAATACATACATACATCTTGTTTTTTTCCCCCTCAATAAACTTGGCAAAAGCTTGGGTTCACAAATGAAAAAACGCAAACTTTTTTGGAACATTTAGAAAAAGTGCTCCGCCTTATATTGAGATTATTTTTTTACTAATCTAAATCCAAACTCAAAACCAATCAAGTTCTAGCAAAACTAAAAAGACAACTAAACTGTGGGTTTGTAGTAAATTTAACTTCATTGAAGGATCAGAAAACGTAGCAGGAATTCTACGTGTGTTTTGGTCAGTGTAGTGGAGCACATGGAACAATAGGGGAAAGAGTTTATCCTCCTGATACTACAGAAGTAAAAACAGCAACATACTATATAGCCAGGTCCGGACTGTGTGTGATTAAAAGGAGTGGAAATGGTGCTGTGAACATAATCAATAAACTCAAGTGTTCGTCTCCCTTGATTGAGTTTGTACCTGCTCCTTTCAACGACTAACACTGTAAGGCCACCTGAATCTCACAGCCAATGTTCATACTCTTGGAAACAAATGTGAATGGTTCAATAACACAGATACCACCAGCACTTCCATATGTAGGAGTCATGAATAGTTACTGTATTTTTGCGTGCTAACACCAGTGCAAATCAGATGTCCTGTAATGTTCTCCTACTGTATCTCATGTGCACCAAACGTCCCAGAGCTTTCTCTGTGGGACCTCTTGTGGTGAGACGTCTGGTTACACTACGTTCACCACCACTATACAGAGCGAAAGGAAATAGTCACGCAGATGGCTTTGTCTTCAATGCAGGGAGCTGTGAATTAATTAGCAGATAATAGCTTTTGGAAGTAACAATTAACCTAATTATCCTGGCTAAGCTTCATTCCACAAGCATCTTTTTTTTTCGGTCGGGTGGGCTGTATAATTATATTGGATTTCAGCAATTACAGAAGCTGTAGAAGCATATTTCCTTGTGCTTCCTATTGGCATTCTTCAAAACTCTTTGTATATTATACAGCAATATTGTCTCCCGATTCTGTGGTTCCTCCTCTTTCCTCCTTGACCTTACTGAAGCATGTATACCAGCTCCAAACAATGACATTGTTGGCGTGAATGGTAAGCTTATCGGTCTATTCACCGAAGTGTTATTCCAATTTATCGATCACTAATGACTATTCACTTAATTGGCTGTTAATGGACACAAATGACCACTGTAATAAACAGACCTCTCTGAAGTCATTGTGAACTCGTCCGTTTGTCAGAGAAATGTCTTTCTGATGTGTCTGTTCATGTCCAAAAGTAACCCATTGGGGTGTGGCATGGAACAAAAGCAGCTGATGAGAAGAGTGTAAGCAACGCACCTATTATTGTATCACAGCCTCGTCCCAGGATTTATTGCCCTTCATGGTCAACAGCAGGAAACACAAAGGGAGTCCAACGTAAGGGCCAGTCCCATCTAGGACCACAGAAAAATAACACCAGTGATCTGTTTAAGAGCATTCCTTCACCGTGTGGAGTTGGCCAATATACCAGTAGGATAGTGAATCGATGTTGGATGTTTTTGGTAATGCAGTATTGCTATCCGGCAGGCTTGGGAGCCGCTGATATTTTAGCAACAGTTAGTGACGTGTCCACTTCAAACAAAGGTTGAGCTGCTAAAGTAAATGGTATGGCAGCGCCTCTTCTTTCCTGGAGCATCTACAGCTGTAGCAAGGCTCTCTCGGTCTCCGACACCGTGGCTGAAAGCAGCAGCTCAAGCAATAGCCTACGTGTGTTTCTTTCATAAATCAGTTCTGTATTATGAGAAAATACTTGTAGCATTTAAAAAATAAAATAAAAAAAGAACGTTTTAAAGACTTTTTGAATGTTTCTAACGTAAGAAGCATTTCCAAAGTGACAGCCCCTTCCCCTTCTGATAGGCTCTGGCTCTTGAGCCCCGCCCCCTCTCCAGCAGTGAACCAATTGTATCTGCAGTAGTTACTGCCCAGTCAATCACATTCCAGGACTACACTGCCCACAATGCTGTGCAATAACTGAATTAAATAACCCTGAGCAAGTGATTGATTACAGGAGAACGGATCGATCTGCAGCTTCGCTAATCACTTGTCAGTGTGCAGATTGTATTGATGCACATATTGAATGAGAAAACAAATATATATATTATATATATATATATATATATATTTTTTTTTAAGCGGCAGCTTTAAGAAGCAGAAGTCAGCGGCTCTGGAACAGTGTCTGCGGCGATCGCGCTGCGCAGGGTCCATGCTTCTGAATGGGACGCCCTACAATGTTAACCCTCCGGTAACATGACCACCGCGGTTGCTTGACCGTGGGTGGCCGGGGCACCAAAGACACTATTATCTCATACTACAGAACTGATTTATTTAAAATACAAATGTAAAAAAATGACACTATAAGATTTTGCATGTTTTGCTGCTTTAATATATTGAGCACCCTTTGGTTCCTATAACAGTTTTAGCACACCTATCCCCAGCAGCGTTAAGATAATTGAAACACTTTTTCCTGTGACAATGTGTTGCCAATATTCCCAGCCGTTTGAGCTGCATACTGTAACATTAGAGCATCTTAGATACATTGTAGCTGCTGAGTTACACTGACTGAAGGATTGATTGAAACTGAAAGGCAGCCATTTAGTGAACCCTGGGAAGCAGGGTCTTTGCTGATCAGTCACAGGAGAATGAATAGGTAATTAGTTTTCAATAAAGGTAATCAAAGGCTGCGTGTAGTAATACAAAAAAAACTATAATTTCATTATTTTTAACCCCTGCTTGGATTGCCTCTTTTAAACAAAAAGAGATAAAATATGGTAAATGATGCACTCCCAACTATAACCTGCATGTGAGAGCCGTTACACCTACCTGCAAGTGAGAGCAGTTACATCCTACCTCCATGTGAGAGCAGTTACACCTACCTGCGTGTGAGAGCAGTTACACCTACCTGCATGTGAGAGCAGTTACATACTACCTCCATGTGAGAGCAGTTACACCTACCTGCATGTGAGAGCAGTTACACCTACCTGCATGTGAGAGCAGTTACATCCTACCTCCATGTGAGAGCAGTTACACCTACCTGCATGTGAGAGCAGTTACACCTACCTGCATGTGAGAGCAGTTACACCTACCTGCATGTGAGAGCAGTTACACCTACCTGCATGTGAGAGCAGTTACACCTACCTGCAAGTGAGAGCAGTTACAACCTACCTGCATGTGAGAGCAGTTACACCTACCTCCATGTGAGAGCAGTTACAACCTACCTGCATGTGAGAGCAGTTACACCTACCTGCATGTGAGAGCAGTTACATCCTACCTGCATGTGAGAGCTGTTACACCTACCTGCATGTGAGAGCAGTTACAACCTACATCCATGTGAGAGCAGTTACACCTACCTGCATGTGAGAGCAGTTACATCCTACCTCCATGTGAGAGCAGTTACACCTACCTGCGTGTGAGAGCAGTTACACCTACCTGCGTGTGAGAGCAGTTACATCCTACCTGCATGTGAGAGCAGTTACACCTACCTGCATGTGAGAGCAGTTACATCCTACCTCCATGTGAGAGCAGTTACACCTACCTGCATGTGAGAGCAGTTACATCCTACCTGCATGTGAGAGCAGTTACATCCTACCTGCATGTGAGAGCAGTTACAACCTACCTGCATGTGAGAGCAGTTACATCCTACCTGCATGTGAGAGCAGTTACACCTACCTGCATGTGAGAGCAGTTACATCCTACCTGCATGTGAGAGCAGTTACATCCTACCTGCATGTGAGAGCAGTTACATCCTACCTGCATGTGAGAGCAGTTACACCTACCTGCATGTGAGAGCAGTTACATCCTATCTCCATGTGAGAGCAGTTACATCCTACCTGCATGTGAGAGCAGTTACATCCTACCTGCATGTGAGAGCAGTTACACCTACCTCCATGTGAGAGCAGTTACAACCTACCTCCATGTGAGAGCAGTTACACCTACCTGCGTGTGAGAGCAGTTACACCTACCTGCATGTGAGAGCAGTTACAACCTACCTGCATGTGAGAGCAGTTACAACCTACATCCATGTGAGAGCAGTTACATCCTACCTGCATGTGAGAGCAGTTACAACCTACCTCCATGTGAGAGCAGTTACACCTACCTGCATGTGAGAGCAGTTACACCTACCTGCATGTGAGAGCAGTTACACCTACCTCCATGTGAGAGCAGTTACAACCTACCTCCATGTGAGAGCAGTTACACCTACCTGCATGTGAGAGCAGTTACATCCTACCTGCATGTGAGAGCAGTTACATCCTACCTGCATGTGAGAGCAGTTACACCTACCTCCATGTGAGAGCAGTTACAACCTACCTCCATGTGAGAGCAGTTACACCTACCTGCATGTGAGAGCAGTTACATCCTACCTGCATGTGAGAGCAGTTACACCTACCTGCATGTGAGAGCAGTTACAACCTACCTCCATGTGAGAGCAGTTACAACCTACCTCCATGTGAGAGCAGTTACACCTACCTGCATGTGAGAGCAGTTACAACCTACCTCCATGTGAGAGCAGTTACATCCTACCTCCATGTGAGAGCAGTTACAACCTACATCCATGTGAGAGCAGTTACAACCTACATCCATGTGAGAGCAGTTACACCTACCTGCATGTGAGAGCAGTTACATCCTACCTCCATGTGAGAGCAGTTACACCTACCTGCATGTGAGAGCAGTTACATCCTACCTGCATGTGAGAGCAGTTACATCCTACCTGCATGTGAGAGCAGTTACACTTACCTGCATGTGAGAGCAGTTACAACCTACCTCCATGTGAGAGCAGTTACAACCTACCTCCATGTGAGAGCAGTTACATCCTACCTCCATGTGAGAGCAGTTACATCCTACCTCCATGTGAGAGGTAAAATAAAGTCTTTCTTTTTTTACCCTAATTTAACCTGGGGTTCCTCCGGAGACCCTCTGACGGATTGGGATATATTACATGTTTTTAATTTTGGTGGTATATGCAAGGAGAAATAAAGATGGCTGTGGGGTCACCCAATTGGAAGCTGCAGTGTCATATCATGGCTTTCTATTGGCATGACATGACATATCTCACGACCTTGGGGGTCCCTCATAGTTTGGGGTCCTGGGACTCCGTGTTTCAAATACTAATGATAAACGTATTTATCGGTATATTTAAGATGTGAGCAGCGTAGATTACGGCTTAAATTAGATTGTTCAAAATTCAGATGCCGTTTTTATAATGCACTATTATGCCTACTGTGTCTGTAAGCCTCGCGACATACCACTTAGATCACAAGCTCTTTGGGTAGGATCTCCCTTTCCCGTATTTTGTCATTTACCTCTCGCGCTTATCCCCTTTGTTTGTGCTTTGTTTATGTTCTGGCTCAAGCACACACTGTGGCAAGTGGGTAGACACAGGCATCTTAACTCAATCCCATATATCAAGCAAGGGAACCTTCTTACTTGCTGAAGTGTTTATTTAGGGGCAACAACAATACAAATAAGGGGGAAAAGGTACTGGTGGAACACTGGGGCATGGGAGCAATGGAGGGGAAGGGGAGATATGAGGGCAGTGGGAACATGCAGGATATAGGGATAGGTAAAATTCAATAGCTTTACCAGGAGTAGGTGAGATGACTGCTCAAGATGGCTGCTGGTTCTAAAAGGGCAGCATGCTGGTCTGGGCTGATGGGAAATGAAACTGGGATTATACCAACTGGCAAGGGAAGGAAGAGCAGTCCATCCCATGGTGAAAAGGCAGTGGGGTTGCCAAGGCAACTGACAAGGAAGCCACAGGGGGTGCAACAATATTGCAAACTTAGACTGGGATTGCTGGCAGCCCAATAACAGGGAAACATGCAATCTTGTTCCAGGACAATTTACCTTGTATTGTCATTTTGCAAAGTGTTACGTACACTCTTGACTACAACACACAAATACAATTCTACATGCGTACATTCATATATTTTCTTAGGACCGCTCTTTGTGGCCAGGACGGTCCATATTGTCACTGGCCTCAACATTGCATATCTGGTTGTGTTTCAGCCTCCGCTTTTGCATCGTTTCTCTCCCAGGGGTATCGTTCAGTCGGAGGAGAAGTTGGTGATCAGCGCTTCGTGGGCCAAGGATGACGACATCACCAGGCTTTTGAAGTCTCTTCCCAATTGGCTAAACATGGCCCAGCCCAAGCAACTCCGACCCAAGAGAGAAGAGGAGGAGGATTTCATACGGTGAGACGTAATACCAGAATTTAAAATGTAGTGTGAATCTGCAGTCGCGGAGCCAGTTCCCTGCAGACCCAGAGCCAATCCCCTGCTGTCTCGGAGCCAGTCCAAGAGCCAGGCCCCTGCTGTCCCAGTCCACCCACTGTCCCGGTCCCCTGCTGTCCCGATCGCCTGCATTCCTGGAGCCAGTCCCCTGCTGTCCCAGTCACCCGCAGTCCTGGAGATAAAGGCCTGTCGCCTGCTGTCCCAGAGCCTGTCCCCTGCAGTGCCAGTCCCCTAATGTCACAGTCCCCCTGCTGTCCCGGTGCCTGCAGTCCCGGGAAATAAAGGCCAGTCGCCTGCTGTCCCAGAGCCAGTCACACGTAGCCAACAAATATAGAGCTCTTTAAACAGCTTATAAATGTAAATGACTTTCTTAGAAATGTTCCGACCACCTGGGAGGCAGCATATTGTCTCTTAATTTGTTTCTTGTGTACAAATGAGCCAGTTTTTATTTTCTTTGGCTCTGTATGTTATCTAGTCATTCGTATTCCCCATCATCATCATCATCATCATCATCATCATCATCATCATCATCATATCCAAGCTAATGATGCTTCCACCACAAGCCAAACCAGGGGACAGTCCTGCATCAACAATCTTAGTGCATATAGACCCGTTCACAAACAGTCCTCTCACAGTAGAGATTAGGTGAAGAGGGTAGTAACACTCCAGAGCATATGTGGCTACTACAACATTAAGAATGACTTAAAAATACCTAATCACGTGTGTTTACAATAGTGCCTACATTTAACCAGCGGGTGCTCAACTTCAGTCCCCAAGCCCCCCTAACAGGTCAGGTTTTTCAGGATATCCCAGCTTCATCACAGGTAAGACTGAGCCTCTGATTGATTGTGCTACCTGTGCTGAAGCAGTGACTGATTGAGCCACTGGTGCTGAAACTGGGATATCCTGAAAACTTAACCTGTTGGTGAGGCTTGAGGACTGGAGTTTAGCACCCCTGGTTAACCTGTTGTACATGTTACTGTCGTAGGTTCTCTTGTGGTCCCACAACTAACTTTAATAGTGCAGTCCTTGCATAGACCATATTGAAATCATTGCAGTGGCATGTTTTAAAGGTAAGTGTAGACGATGATCACTTATTTTAACCCATTCACGGCCCGGATTGCTGTTTTTGTAAACTTGTGTGTTACCAGGTAAATTGTTAATCCACTTCTTTTTTGCTTTGGGCAAACAATTGCGCTTCTTTTTGTGAGGGCTGTTTCAGTGAAGTGAGCAGTGCGGAAACTAGATTGAAGAGGGTCTGGGAGAGAGTAGCTGGTGAGAAAGTGGAGCAAGCGAGTGAACACAAGGTGCTCAAGGAGTTGAAACAAAAGGTAGGAGGGAGACAGGGCGATTATTAGAGAGACAGATATGGTCAAGCTTGCTGTTTTTGTGTAAAGGTATAACTGCGTGCTTGAAGTAGACGAGAAAGGTACCAGAGTAGAGGGAGGAGTTGAAAATATGTTTAAGTATAGGGATTAGAGTAGGAGAAAGAGGTTTCAGGAGATAGGAGGGAATGGGGTCAAAAGGGTGGTGGTAGGAGAAGAGGAGATCAATAGTGACTCATCCTCCTCTGTGACAGAGGAAAAGGAGTTGAGGAAGGTAGGAGGATAGTTAGGCAGAGGTGTAGAATATGAGGAGGAAACAGAGGGGCTGTCCTGACGAATAGAATCCACCTTAGTCTTCAAATAGTCAGGAAAGTCCTGAGGGAAAATGGAGGAAGAAAGAAGGTTTAAAAACAGTGGTCTGAGTAGAGAATCAAAGACAGAGAAGAGTCGGCGTGGGTTAGACTTGTTTGTGTTGATTACTGATGAAAATTAGGCTTTTTTAGCCTGAGAGAGGGCAGAGTTGAAACAGGATAGCATACATTTGTAGTGAAGGAAGTCTGCGAGAATGTGAGGTTTCCTCCAGAGGCGTTCAGAGGAGCAACTGCAGGAACGGAGCATACGCGTGCAGCAGTTTAGCCAGGGTCGGGGTCAGAAGGGCGGGACAGAAAAGGAGGGAAATGTAAATCAAGAGAGGAGGATAGGGCAGAGTTGTAGTTCCTGACCAGGTTGTCGGGGTCCTGTAGCTGAGCAGAGAAAGGAAAGGGAGGGTCGCAAAGTGGAGTCAAGAGCCAGGAGGTTAATGGGACGCAGATTTCAGCAGAAACAAGGGGGAAGAGGAGACGTGAGAGAGAGAAAACGAGACAAGATGATGGTCAGAGAGAGGAAAGGGGGAAATGGATAAGTCAGAGCATAAAATATCACTATATAGCAGTGTGCAGAGCCCTTAAACTCTACACTACGGGTAACAAGATACCACAATGTGTCCTGTAAATCCAGTGTCTTGTGCCACACGTTTTGTGTGTATATATTTATGCTATTGTGTGTGCGCAGGAGACGGGAATAAACGATAATGCAAAATAACGGTGAATAAAAACGAAAGACCGCATAATGGGGGAAGAGGTGTATCTTCTGCATCATCAGATGCCTTTCCTGACGACCTAAACATTGTGGCCCATGCATTCTAAGCAGTGCTATGGCAGGAGACGCCTGTATGCAGGTTTAAAGCAGCAGTACACAATGATGGCTGTTTTTTTTTTTTAATGTAAAAGATCTTTCCTTGCTCTTCCCAACTCCGTTCTTATTTTTAGAATCCGACGCTTCATTCGGCAGATATAAGGGTGTGAACTATTAAGTGTCCAGGAACCCTGCCAATAATAATAACTTACACGAGTTAAACTCATAGGCTTCTGGGGGGGGGGAGGGTTTCCGGCTTTAAAAACGAAGGTTTGGAGCCCCCACGCCCACTAATTCTATATCCATTAACTTTTTGTGATCATTCCAGGAGCACAGTACTGAAAGCCTTTGGCATTACAACCTAATTACATCACGTTTAGGTGATGTGCAGTTCGGTGCTGTGAGTCATTAGAAATGTAGACATACTGTAAAACCAAAGCATTATGAATCCGTGATGCCTTGGGGAGGGTTTTCAGCGTGGTGGCAAATCTTATCAGGTCCCTTTAACCCTGCAAAGCTGCAGCCCCCGACAGCGGTCCTAGAAGCAACATTTTGTAAAGAGTTCAACAATCTAATTGTCTTCCTGAAACGAATGTAATCATGGTTACAGCAGTTTATTCTGCTATTAGGAATGCAGTATTATTTTTCTTCAGGGGTATCCAGAGGGGGAGTATTTGTCAATCAAGATTTATTTCTACCCGTATCCCATCACGTTCGTATCAAAGAACCAGTCAAAGGAAAGAGAGAGGGGGGCTTTGCCTGTGCAAACTCTTCTTCAACTGTACACAAAAGGGTTTCACCAGAGGAAATCAAAACCCTCCCAAGTCTCAGATTGCCACTCCAAAGTACTTAAGGCGAAATGTATTCTCTAATAAATTTTTATATATATATATATATATATATATATATATATATATATATATATATATATATATACACACATACACACATACACACATACACACAGAGTCATGTGAAAAAGAAAGTACACCCTCTTTGAATTCTATGGTTTTATATATCAGGACATAATAACAATCATCTGTTCCTTAGCAGGTCTAAAAATTGGTAAATACAACCCCCGATGAACAACAACACACGACATATTACACGTGTCATGATTTATTTAACCAAAATAAAGCCAAAGAATGGAGAAGCCATGTGTGAAAAACTAAGTACACCCTTACTGCTTCCATAGGAATTAAGATGCTGAGTAGCAGACAGGTGCTGCTAATCAAATGCCCTTGATTAATTGATCAGCAGCAAGTGTGACCACCTCTATAAAAGCCAAAGTTTTAGCAGTTTGCTGGTCTGGAGCATTCAGGTGTGTGTTAACATAATGCCAAGGAGGAAAGACATCAGCAATGATCTTAGAGAAGCAATTGTTGCTGTCCATCAATCTGGGAAGGGTTATAAAGCCATTTCCAAACAATTTAAAGTCCATCATTCTACAGTGAGAAAGATTATTCAAAAGTGGAAAACATTCAAGACAGTTGCCAATCTTCCCAGGAGTGGACGTCCCAGCAAATTCACCCCAAGGTCAGACCGTTCAATGCTCAGAGAAATTGCAAAAAAAAAAACAATAGTTACATCTCAGACTCTACAGGCCTCAATTAGCATGTTAAATGTTAAAGTTCATGACGATACAATTAGAAAAAGACTGAACAAGTATGGTTTGTTTGAAGGGTTGCCAGGAGAAAGCCTCTTCTATCTAATAAGAACATGGCAGCACGGCTTAGGTTTGTAAAGTTGCATCTGAACAAACAACAAGACTTCTGCAACAATATCCCTTGGACAGACAAGACCAAAGTGGAGATGTTTGGCCATAATGCACAGAGCCACGTTTGTCGAAAACCAAACACAGCATATCAGCACAAACACCTCATACCAACTGTCAAGCACGGTGGTGGAGGGGTGATGATTTGGGCTTGTTTTTGCAGCCACAGGACCTGGGAACCTTGCAGTCATTGAGTCAACCATGAACTCCTCTGTATACCAAAGTATTCTAGAGTTAAATGTGAGGCCATCTGTCCGACAGCTAAAGTTTGGGCGAAATTGGGTCATGCAACAGGACAATGACCCCAGCACACCAGCAAATATACAACAGAATGGCTGAAAAAGATAAGAATCAAGGTGTTGCAATGGCCCAGTCAAAGTCCAGACCTCAACCCGATTGAAATGCTGTGGCTGGACCTTAAGAGAGCTGTGCATAAACAAATGCCCACAAACCTCAATGAGCTGAAGCAACGTTGTAAAGAAGAGTGGGCCAAAATTCCTCCACAAAAATGTGAGAGACTGATAAAGTCATACAGAAAACGATTACTTCACATTATTGCTGCTAAAGGTGGTTCTACAAGCTATTGAATCATAAGGTGTACTTAGTTTTTCACACATGGCTTCTCCATTTTGGCTATATTTTTGTTAAATAAATCATGATACGGTGTAATATGTCATGTGTTGTTGTTCATCTGAGGCTGTATTTACCTAATTTTAAGACCTGCTAAGGATTGTTATTATGTCCTGATATTTAAGACCATGGAATTCAAAGAGGGTGTACTTTCTTTTTCACGTGACTATAAATATCTGTGAGATTTTGATTTGAAAAAAAAGGCAGGTCCCCAGATTACACGTCACTACCCCTAGTATGGGGAAGGTCTGTCCCTTTAAATTGTATTTTGGGGAAGAAAAATGAAATCCATTGCATTCAAGACAATATTCACTTTTTTTCCCAGTTGTACTTTTCTATGTTTTTGTAACACAGAAGCACCTCTATTCCAGGGTTAAACATCTAAACATCAACCCAGCGTGAGACGATTACTCACACCTCCCACTGCATCTCAGTTCTTTGGGCTCGACCCAATCCAGAGCTCCGAGGTTTAATGCTCGGAAAGCGGGGCACAAGAGTCCGCACCTATCACCCTGGCGAGGTGATCAGCCGCGGATTTAGCATATTAAGCACATTCAGCAGGGCAGGTGAGGGAAGAAAGGCCGGATTCTGCTCATATAATTAGTTTTTAAAGCCCCTGGGGACTGTTTGGCACTTGGTGTCCTTCAAGTCACATAAAGGTTACCTCTCATTTCATTAACCGAACAGACATTTCAGAGTAGAAGTGCATTTATTATTAGCGAGCTTGACTTTGATGTGGAAGAACAGAAGAGGAAGAGACGTAGGAAGCATACAGAATGATTACAGCTATCCCCGGCACCGCCAGAGTCAAGAGAGAAGATTCAGCAGCCACTGTGCAATCAAACTATTCTTGTTAATATGGCGCTATATAGAATTAGCATGCAGAGATTGGAATATTGGCTAGTAAAATACAGTGCAGTAGATAGGTACATCAAACAGGGAAAGCAAATATCGGCATGAAGGATACGCTTACACTCTGACAGCGATATACAGGGAGGCAGGCGGGGCATTGCGTTAAGGGCTCAAGACCAAAACTGTTCATAAATACATTTACAGCAGGGGTTCTCAACTCCAGTCCTCAATACCCCCCCCCCCCTCCCCCAAACAGGTCGTTTCTCTCAAAGCTCCCTCCCTATGGGTTAAGTCAGGTAGATCTATGTATATGTTTCTCTAAGGATCAGTGTATGTTACGCTGGGTGCAGCTATTAAATAGGTTAAATTAAAATTAGCTTTTTACTGCTCCCACTCATCCTCTAGTGCAGGGTGGCCAATGCCAGACCTCAAGGACCACCAACAGGTCAGGTTTTCAGGATATCGCAGCCTCCGCACAGGTGGCTCAGTTAGCCATAGAGGTCGTATGTACTCCGTTTTGTTGGTATTGCATGTTATTTTTGGGGTGAAGGACACTGATGGGACAGGTTTAACCAGTTAGCTGCCAGAACATCTTGCAGACCAGTAGATTTATGGTCGCGTACCACCAATGTGATCTCTTGTAACCGTGGGCTCCATGTGCTGTCCTTTAACTCAGGGTTTCTCAACTCCAGTCCTCCAAAACGCCCCAAACAAGTCAGGTTTTAAGGATGTCCCTGCTTCAGCAGTGTTGGCTCATTCGAAGAGCTTGCTTCAGCACAGGTGGCTCACTCAGTGGCTCAGTCTTGTTGGGGGTGCCTCGAGAACTGGAGTCGAGAACCCCTGCTTTATCCCTTTGATTGCCAGAGGGGCTGCAGCACCAAAGAATTGGCAAAGACCAGCCGGACGCAGCATGGGGGTCTCCCGCCATGCACCGGGCAGGGGGCAGGGAGTTGTCTGCAAAGAGAGACTTGCGGGCTACCTGACAGTTTATTTTTCATTATTGTTAAAGAAATAAAACTGTGACCTTTTTTACTTCCGCCAAAACTGTGTTGTCTCCATTTATAGCGGGGGTAAAATGAAAAGGTAGGCGCACTAAGCCTTTAATGGCCACAGCCCAATGATGTTTTTACTCATCTAAAGTAGATCACATGATCACTACAGCACTGCTCCTCTTCCGGGCACATCGCGTACTGCGCTCCTGTCGATCTAACGTTTGAGATGAGCAAAAGCCTATGAGGTCGCTTACCTGACGTAGTGCCAGCTCTCCTGACGTGTTGGAGAAGTCATGGGGCATTCCAGGGGTCAAAGCACATGACCAACCGTACTATATTCTGTATTTGTTTCCTAGCTGTCTCCCATGCAGACAATCAAAGGGAAGGTTCTTTGAGGTCCACTAATGTCACTTAGTAGCAATATTAATTCAGGTTTGGGAATAAAATACAGTTTAGAAGAAAATCGGTGAGCAAGGAAAAGACGGGGAAGGTGAAAACGGAGATCCTTCGGTGTGATATAGTAGTAAAACCTTTACAGAATAAACCACCCCTTTAGAGAGCCGTACTTTCAATGGGCTGTGTCTTTCTCCCATTACCAGGGCTGCCTCTGCCAAGGAGTCGGAAGTTCTGATTGGGAACCTTGGCGATAAACTGATTCCGCAGCATGAGATCATGGGGGATGTTAGTGACCTGAAAGCCCTGGCGAACCTGCACGAGAGCCTGGAGTGGTTGTCGGGGAGGCTGAAAGCAACCACCTCCAACCTGCCCAGTTCACAGGGTAAGTGCTGAACAACCACTTATACCATAGCAATGATACACAGGACACCTGAAAAGGTCCACGTGACCACTTGGTGCCCTTATTTACCTTATCTATCCCACATCCTGCTTGTTCCAATGTTTTATCCTGTATTTCCTCACTCCATAGACCTCTTCTGTGCTTATCTCAAGGTATTTTTATTACGGAGTAGTATTTGTCATGCTGAGAGGATGTTCAACAACCAACTACTGTCTTAGTTAAGAATGAGTGTCTCCTATCTCTCCTGAACAATTCTCCCTCAAGCTTTATAGCATAGTCCCCGATCTCTGAAACCCTGTTTGTTTCTCATTTATATCCTTGAGATATGTCAACGTTTGGCTTCAGGATATTCATGACCAGGTCTTTAAGGGATCTAATTTAAGCAATTTTGACACCCTGGCCCCAATTTAATATTGTGAGAAGTGGGGTAATGGCCAGTCAGAAATGGACCAACTTTCCATTGTATGATTGGAGATTGATGCATCGGTACCTGTACCTCACACCACTTCTCGCGGTACGGGGGGAGGAAGAGGGATTTTATTATATGTCTATTATGTATCAAGATACTGTTCAACGACTTAAGTCATTGAAGGAACGGATCAGTGAGTAAATGCACTGACTGAAAACGATTACACTGAGTTTGAAGCGGGAGAGCCTGGTTCAATTCCTGGTGTTGGCTCCATGGGACCATGGGCAAGTTCCTGGGTCTCAGGAACGAAAAAGATAGATTGTAAGCTCTATGGAACAGGGTCCCGTGCCTGCAAAAATTGTGCTACCTATGCAGGCACACACAAATATATATTAAATCCCTCGTAGGATCAGGCAACTAGTGGCGGTGATATGTTTAAGGGCCATATTTACCAAACCGTATTCTTAGGGTGACCAGATGTCCCGGTTTGACCGGGACAGTCCCTGGTTTTAGAGCCTTGTTCTGAGTTTCAGGGGTGCTGTCATGTGGTTTTTTTTAGCCCGTTGGCCGCGCATGCGCACGAGCAGCCAGCAAGCGCTCTTCACGCATGCACAGTCGGTGTCTTCCAGAGCTGCAAAGGTGTCTTCTGGCACAACACTGCTTAGTAAATATGGGCCTAAATGTACTCGCCTTACAAAAGTTCCAACATGTTTAAGTATCCTAACATATTATTTTTTAACTAGCTCTGTTTCCATGTTATCCAAATGTTCGCGAGATATTTTGGGGAGCTGCACCTAACCGGTTTTGTAATTATTTGTGCGTGCCGGTAAATTGTAAAGTATTTCTGTACCCTCATGAGATCACCAATTAAGAGTATAGTGCAGGAAGTACGTATGGAGGATAGAAACGCATTCCGTAGGATCGAAAGAAAATGAAGTTTAAACAAAAAAAAAAACATGGGAAGGTGACTACATTACGTTGCTTAGATTATATATATATAATCTAAGCAACGTAATGTGTATATATATATATATATATATATATATATACCACACTTATTAAGGTTATGGTGGGTAAAAAAAAGTGACAAAAACCCTCCACAGTAAAGCATATAGCAAATGGAAATATTACTGTATGCTCATTTGCACGTCTTTGACAGGTCTGCAACCCTGTCTTTCACCATTATCGCCCAGCACACAGCACTTCCACTGCAGCAAGGGATTCTGGGAAATGACATGCAAATGAGCACACAGTGCCACCTTTTGTCTCAAGCTCATATTACACGAGTAACCCTTAAGCCAATGCATGCTGCTTTAAACACAGCTGTGTGTGTGTGTGTGTATTATTATTTTTTGCCTGCCTGGTGGCGATGCTTCTGATTGACATCACGTACAGGTGGGGTAATAGTGTACCTGACATTGGCTCCTCTGAGCTCAGAGTTCGGCTGGGATTTATTTAATCCTGGAAGCTGGTTCCATCAGGAGTCCTTAAACGTGCAGAAGATCTTTAATCACTCAGCAGAGGGGTCAGGTGAATAAAGAGTGAAATGTTATGAGGTGCACTGTGGTACCACCGGAGGGACCAGCTAACTACCACCGTCTCATTAACCCCCAGCAGGTTAATGGGAGGATATGTCAGGGATGGGATTCACAAGGGATAATGCATGATTCTGAGTTTGACAACTGCAGTAATTATGCTGCTTAAAAAGCTAGTTAATCTTCTTTGGTCCAACAAACCCTGATGGCACGGAAGTTAGTGTTTGACATTAAATTTAGGCCTGGATTCGGCTAAGCCATGCTGCAGGACATTACCCTACCCCCCCCCCCCCTTCCTTGCAGGAAAACTGTATGTGTAAATAACAGGAATCCTTCAGTTGCAGATATAATAATCTTGAAAAAGCGTGACCCTGTTAAGAAGTATATAGGAAATAGCATAAACTTTATGTATCTTGTGGAGGATAGCGTTAGAGTGGACTCTCCCTCCATATCTAGAGAACCAATGAGTCATGTATATCCCAGCGCATAGCGAAACCTCCAATATTAACACGAATGTCCAGAATCAATGAGTTTTACTCTCATAAAGATGTATTCTTGAATCCATACAGTTCCAAACTTGCAGGGCGTCGGTTCAGCGTGCGTTGCGCAGACTAAATCGGTGATTAAATCGTCTTTTTCTTCAACCTCTGTTTGCTGGCTGATTTTTGCGGTGCGGCGCCTTTTGGCGGTCTGCCAACATCTCTCTGACACACACACACACACACACACTGACTGACACACACACACACACACACACACTGTCTGAGACACACACACTGACTGACACACACACACACACTGACTGACATACACACACTGACTGACACACACACACACTGACTGATACACACAAGGAATTCACAGTTACTATAAACATTGAAGTGCAAATAGCTAAAACACGTGTTCTGAGTCAAACTTCTTTGCGTTTTGGCACTGAAATTGTGTTTTGATTTTTAATTAAAAAGATCCCCATTACAAATACAATTTCTGTGACAAAACAGTGACAAAAGACAAAGAAGTTTCACTTAAAATGCGCGTGCTCGGCACACACACCTTTTTCCCTCTGCTACGTGGAACTGTCCATTTACAGTGAATACTGTGCACACTTCAGTCCTCCCAGCGCCCGAGATCTGCAACACATTGCAAAGCCGCGTATAGAAGGTACCTCTGGCAGCAACAGAGAGGGGACACGGAGGGACGTTGCAGAGTGCTGGGGACACTGTCGCCTCTCGGTCAGCTTGTCAAGATGCCAAGCAAGAGATAAAAATTCAATCACCTCCCGCAGCCGCTGGGCCACAATTATCACTCATTTAAAGCCAGTGCAGCTAATGGAGTGTTTTATCAGAGCACACCGTGGCAGCCCCGTTCATTACTCGGTGTTTGCCGATTCCATGGCCCTTCCATTCTTCCCTTATCTCCCCTCACTCACAATTGGATTTTGTATTACCGAAGCGGTCAGGTGTGACAAGTCATTTTCTTCCCCTCTTATGTTTTAAGGGAATACACATGGCTACTTCCTCTTCCAACAGCCCGACAGTTACATGCAGAGATTAAAGAGGCCGTCACACTGGGGAATTTAGGAGAGTAGCCATGCATGGCACGGGGGATTATTGTGCTGAAAATATTCAGTGTTTATTCTGATCTTGTGCTACACCTATATATATATATATATATATTTATTATTATTATTATTATTTTTTAATTGCACACCATTTATATAAAAAATAATCGGCTTTGTTAATAATTGGTTACCCAAATTCTTCTCTTCTACCTAAACGGCAGTTTCTCCTTTTGCTAAATAAATAAAAAAGTGGAATCTAAAAATAAATATATATCCAGTATAAATATACAATGTGTTCACAGTGCTGTGTCTCTGGTATGCGCTTTGTAAATCCTTCCGTGAAACTGCAAAGGGAAGACATGGAAATGCAAATTCATTATACATTTATCTTTAGCGCCCCTGATTTATTTAGCAGTCCTGCATAGTCATACAATATGCATTTAATTTAAGGTATTATTTCTTGTGGGTTTTTGTTATGCTGTAAAAAGAAATGCCAGCCCCCATTTGCCAAAATGAGTGACATGTGAGGGGTCTGGAGCAGAACATGTAACTTTAATGGGAAAGTCTGTGACGCTGCAGCTAAAATTCCACTCGAGCCTGCGAGAGCCGCCGCAGTGAGCCTGCGAGAGCTGCCGCAGCTAGCCTGCAAGAGTCGTTTTGTTGCAGTTGTTTATAATAATAATGTATGTCTGTCTTTATTTATATAGCGCCATTAATGTACATAGCGTTTCACAGCAGTAATATACGTAACAATCATATAAATAACAAATAATACAAATAACACATAAAGGGGAGAAGTGCTTCATACATAAAAGTAATATTTAGGAAAAGGAGTCCCTGCTCCGAAGAGCTTACAATCTAATAATAATAATAATAAGATGTGCAGTGCTATTGCGCATATTGAAGAAATAAATGCTGCTTTAACATGCATTCAGAAACTGGGCATTCTGGGTAGTAATTGCTTAGAAATGAGAATCAGTAACAGCTGCGAACATTAAAATAAATGATGATACCAGGATACAAAAGTATTCAAACAGATGTAGCCTATAATAGTAATAACACCCAAAGAACATGATATACCGCTGACGGTGTACACAGCGCTGCACATATCATTTTGCAGGCACTAGGAATCCCTTCCCAATAGAGCCTGCAATATAATGTTGGTGCCAGAGGCACAGGGAGATTAAGGGACAGGCTCAATGTCCCAAGGTGCGGACACTGGGATTCGAACTGGCTTCGCCCACTTCGAAGGCTGTGACCTTAGTGGTAACTGAGTTACTCCTTCGGCATAGCCAGGTAATACCCCGTCCCCAACAGTGATAACCGAGCATGGCAGCAACCCCAGTACCCTCCCCCCCCCAAAAAGGTTGCCTGAACCGGGGTGTTTCCTCTGAGCCGATTCCTGGCCCCCGGACCTCCATGGACCCTCCTGTTCCAGAAATATTTGTAGGGGGGATTTTATTTGCTGGTACTGTATTTATTTATTTATTTATAAAATGTGTTACCAGGAAGTAATACACTGAGAGTTACCTGTCGTTTTCAAGTATGTCCTGGGCACAGAGTTATGATGACAGATACATGGTTACAGATACATAGTTACATTTAGTGAACAGGTTATACATTATATACAAGACATTGCATGCACAGTTAGGCCTCGGGCATGGTCAGCGCTTAGGCGCTGACCCGTGCTGAGGTGCGCTGGTGCTTACCAGTGAGCCCCTACAGCCGCAATGAGAGCGGCTTTAGTAGGGGCTCGCCTACGCTTCCGCAAGCGTGCGGAAGCGTAGGTCTTATACAAATGTTAGATTTGGCGCTCGCCGGAGCGCAGGGCCGGTCACGTGAGCGGTTCGTCCAATGAGGGCGAACCAGCTCCGTGACATCACTGGCCCGCCCCCGGACGGCGCGCGGACCAAGGCCAGGGAAAGCACCCGCTTTCCCTCAGCCTCCGCGCGCCTCAGCACGGGAGAAGGCACCCTGGACGCAGCCTTAGAGATAATATATATTATAGGCGTATGTAACAGTTACAGACCGGTTCAAGATGTGAGACATCTTTAGTTTGGAAAGAACTGAAGTGAAGTAGGAATGAAGGGCGCTCACTGCAAAACGGAGTTCAGCCAAACTTGAAGTGTTAAAATCAGCTTTATTTGATCCACATGCTGGAAAGAACTTATACTGGTGGCGGCTGTGAGAGTCTCCGGTAGACTGTTCCAGTTGTGAGGTGCACGGTAGTCAAGGTATTCACACACACACACACACACACATACACACACACACAAAAATAAACAAACACATGCGGGGGTCATGAACGTAAAGTTGGAACGGCCACTCCCAACGGAGCTGCCACTTTCTGTCGGCTGCCGGAGGAATCCGTGACCCAGCAGCCACTCAGCGAGGGGTTACAACTGATCAGCAATCCGGTACCAGAGGAAGGTTCGGGGGGAGGGGTCTTCAGATCAGGTGAACCCCGACTTAGGTAAGAAAGAAAACAAAAGACCCTGACAATGGTGTGAGCAGAGTGGGCTGCTGCTTCACGTGTAGAAATGTTCAAGAAAACTTCATGCAACCGCAGCTGTGAGGCTCTTATCACATTGCTTTGAATTACAACTGAAGCCATTTTTATTAAACCACTGCAAAAAGCTCACAATGTAGATCTGTCAACTCGCAGGTTCTCTGGGCCTCTCCGATTGGGAGTCTTTTGGAGTTGGCCTCTCCGATTTTGGAGTCGGCCTCTCCGATTTTGGAGTCGGCCTCTCCGGTTTTGGAGTCGGCCTCTCCGGTTTTGGAGTCGGCCTCTCCGGTTTTGGAGTCGGCCTCTCCGGTTTTGGAGTCGGCCTCTCCGGTTTTGGAGTCGGCCTCTCCGGTTTTGGAGTCGGCCTCATAGACTTCAGTTGAGACCCATGGAAAAGAATCAGCATGTTTTCATTCAAATGCCGTTTTTTGTTCCAGAGCTCTCGTATAATTGATTTTAGTTCTTGGGACCGCTCGGCAGCGATGGGGTTAAAACCAAGGTTTGATTTTCCCAATTCCATTTGAATTGCAGATACTGCATACTAATTAATGAGTTCCCCTATCTTCAAACCGATGCGCTGTAAGTCACACATCATTACTCGCTCAGTGGTATTATATTTCTTTGTTACAATTAACATTTGAAATATACAAAGCACATTAATAATATATGGGCCATTGGTTACCTTTTCTGCAGATTTCTTGCAAGAACAACAGTTTTTAAGTTGCGTATTATAACAGGCGAGAGAAAAGAGCATTGAATAATATCTAGTTCCACTTGACTTGTTTCAGGAATGTGGAAAGAAATGTGTATGTGTGTCACACACACACACACACAAAGTGTTGCAGCGGGACACACACAACTCACCAATGAGGGCAGACACCATTGTTAAGTCATTAGCCGAGCGTGAAAATGGGGCAGGGCTTTCGTGCAATAGCTCCTGCTTTTTTTTAAATATATATATTTATACATTAATAAACTCCGTAGGATTGGTTGTAACAGCTGTTGCTTTGAAACGTCGTGTTTTGGGCACCTCTGGGATCCCTACGTGTGATTAAATATATCATGCCTTGCCTGGGCTATTTCTTTGCAGTGGATCCAACTCCGCAACTACCACCTCCCTTCCCATTCCTTGACTTGATGTTGGTGTACCACTTGGGGGTAGATGAATAGCTGTGCTTTCTATCACACGTGAAAGCGAGGGGTCAGAAAATATTCCTCCTTGGTCTTCACAGATCCTGTACAGTGGTCGTTTCTCATGCAGCCAATTACGGCATCCAGCAGCCTCAACATGTCAGCATTATAATTATTTTCACCCCCCTTGGATACAAACCAGGGTCCTATCTAGTAGAAATATAAGTAGAATGACTTGGCCAGCGATTTCACTGCTTGTGACTGGTGGGCCTCTATACAGCTAAAGGGAGCATGTCAGCTGCAAGCATTTTGGCCAATTTGCTATTCTGCAAAAAGGGCCACATTGTGTGAGCAAACCTACTGAAAGCTTCGATAATACTGGATTGCTGTGTTGGATTATCAGACATAATTGGTCCACCAGATGTTTGTCTAATCATGCCAGAGGGCCCCTTTTCCCAGCACCTTTGCTGCCCACGGCTAGTAGCAAACACATGTGCTGGAGCAGCCCTTGCAACCTCGTCCTCCTCATGACTATTACCACCTACTGTAGTACATTTTCATGATGATGACTTCCACACCAAAAACCTCAGTCGCCTAATAGACGACCAGGAATTGAGCCATCCCTCCTCACAACGGTGCTACTGATTGTGAACGTCGCACTTCCTTGTCATGTAGATGTATGGTGACCAGGTCATGTGCCCTATAAGTGCAGAGGTACCCAGGTGAGTCTCCCGTCTCACAATGACATGGCATAAACAACATCCTCTCCTATGTAAAAAAAAAATAACACTGTAATACTGGCTGCCCTGGCACAATACCCTGGAAGTACTTCCTTAGCAGCATTTAGAAGAAGCTGTCCTGCTGCTCCCCCTGCTTGAGCTGTGAAGTCCTGCCACCAGCATCACCATCATCTTCATACTCCACCTCAGCGCTTTTTTGTTGTGTAACATTGTGTGAGGCTGTTTCTGTGCCACTACCAGTGCTAGGGCCATGCATTCTTGATGATGACAAATGAGGTGGCATTGGCTACTGTTCCCTAACAGTGTGTGCTGTTTCTGAAGCTGGCACCAATGAGGGTGATGGTGGTAGGCTTTTTGAAACCTAGTGCTACTATTTGTGGTGGTGGTGGCCAATGCCATGGCTGTCTGCTGGTCACGGAATGATTCACTGCTCTCGTAATCATCACCTTCTTCACTGATGCCAACCCAAACACCATTAACCGTGTTTGCTGCACCATGGATGACATCACCATCATAATTGCAGTTTGTGCACCCCACTTCTCATTACCTACCTTCTCCATCCCTGCCTCAAACCCTCCCTCAGCCATCCCTCCTCCCTCAGCCATCCCTCCTCCCTCAGCCATCCCTCAGCCATCCCTCCTCCCTCAGCCATCCCTCCTCCCTCAGCCATCCCTCTTCCCTCAGCCATCCCTCCTCCCTCAGCCATCCCTCCTCCCTCACATCCCTCCTCCCTCAGCCATCCCTCCTCCCTCAGCCATCCCTCCTCCCTCAGCCGTCCCTCCTCCCTCACACATCCCTCCTCCCTCACATCCCTCCTCCCTCAGTCATCCCTCCTCCCTCACATCCCTCCTCCCTCACATCCCTCCGCTCTCACATCCCTCCTCCCTCACATCCCTCCTCCCTCACATCCCACCTCCCTCACATCCCTCCTCCCTCACATCCCTCCTCCCTCAGCCATCCCTCCTCCCTCACATCCCTCCTCCCTCACATCCCTCCTCCCTCACATCCCTCCTCCCTCACATCCCTCCTCCCTCAGCCATCCCTCCTCCCTCAGCCATCCCTCCTCCCTCACATCCCTCCTCCCTCACATCCCTCCTCCCTCAGCCATCCCTCCTCCCTCACATCCCTCCTCCCTCACATCCCTCCTCCCTCAGCCATCCCTCCTCCCTCACATCCCTCCTCCCTCACATCCCTCCTCCCTCACATCCCTCCTCCCTCACATCCCTCCTCCCTCAGCCATCCCTCCTCCCTCACATCCCTCCTCCCTCAGCCACCCCTCCTCCCTCACATCCCTCCTCCCTCACATCCCTCCTCCCTCACATCCCTCCGCCCTCACATCCCTCCTCCCTCACATCCCTCCTCCCTCACATCCCACCTCCCTCACATCCCTCCTCCCTCACATCCCTCCTCCCTCAGCCATCCCTCCTCCCTCACATCCCTCCTCCCTCACATCCCTCCTCCCTCACATCCCTCCTCCCTCAGCCATCCCTCCTCCCTCACATCCCTCCTCCCTCAGCCATCCCTCCTCCCTCACATCCCTCCTCCCTCACATCCCTCCTCCCTCAGCCATCCCTCCTCCCTCACATCCCTCCTCCCTCAGCCATCCCTCCTCCCTCAGCCATCCCTCCTCCCTCAGCCATCCCTCCTCCCTCACATCCCTCCTCCCTCACATCCCTCCTCCCTCAGCCATCCCTCCTCCCTCACATCCCTCCTCCCTCAGCCATCCCTCCTCCCTCAGCCATCCCTCCTCCCTCAGCCATCCCTCCTCCCTCACATCCCTCCTCCCTCACATCCCTCCTCCCTCAGCCATCCCTCCTCCCTCACATCCCTCCTCCCTCACATCCCTCCTCCCTCAGCCATCCCTCCTCCCTCACATCCCTCCTCCCTCAGCCATCCCTCCTCCCTCAGCCATCCCTCCTCCCTCAGCCATCCCTCCTCCCTCACATCCCTCCTCCCTCACATCCCTCCTCCCTCAGCCATCCCTCCTCCCTCACATCCCTCCTCCCTCAGCCATCCCTCCTCCCTCAGCCATCCCTCCTCCCTCAGCCATCCCTCCTCCCTCACATCCCTCCTCCCTCACATCCCTCCTCCCTCAGCCATCCCTCCTCCCTCACATCCCTCAGCCATCCCTCCTCCTTCCAGTCTTGAGATAGAAGAGCTAAAGTCTGTTTAACAGGAATAAGGAAATGAGAAATAACAGGAAATTGAATAACAGGAATGTTGAGGAATAACAGGAAATTTCTACAGAGGTATATATATCTCGGGTATAAGGGGGGTCCCAAACGTGGTTCTGCTCTGGGGACCCCCTGCTTCATCACTAGTTTATAAGATGTTTTAAATAGAATGGGATGCTGCTTTAAACACCAAGGCATTGGCACGGGACTAACGGGTCCCTGGATGACAGAGCAGCAATGTTTCTGATAAATAGTAGGCTGGGTTTCATTTATTTCAGGCCCTTGCATGTTATGCATATGCACTGCCTGCTCGTGGCTGGCACCCCTCCAGGCCACTGGAATCCCTTTGTATTTCCACACGTGGGCTGCACTGATCGTCCGTTTCATCCCCCCCCCGAGCTGAACACTTGCAGGACCGCACAGGCAAACAAAACCCACTTCCACAGGAGACGTGCCATTATTACGGTGGCTCATTTCTTGTCTGAATTTATGCCCGCCAGGCAGCCCTAGAGCACCGCTGGCAGTTGTAACGAGACCATTCATTAAGCAGCCGGCGCACACAGGCCGTAAAGAACATTAATTCGGCAAATGAAAAACTAATAGAGTGTTTAGCCGGCTCTTTATCACTGGTGACAGTCTGAACTCTCTCCATCATCACTGTTTACTGAGCTGGTTGGTGAATGCAGCTTATCAGCGCTCTTATCTAATGGAATCTCCATGCACCCCAGGCCTGGCCGTCTGTCTGTTTGATTACGTTTTTAGAGTGATTGCTGTAGTGTGTTCCCAGCCTAATTAGCTGGAAGTGGGGTTGTTGGATTTAGATTAAAGAGACAGGAGCAGCCCCTCCTAGGACCTTGGTGAAATAATGACAGTGGCATGTTTAATGCATTCTGTAGCGATGATTTGGTACCATTTAAAAAAAAAAATACAGTATTACTAATTTAAATGATATTTTCAACTAACTTTTAACACCTGCTGTGGTCAGTTTTTACAGTCTTATCTCTTGATAATTGGACTGTTCGTAATCAAATCTACAGGGTACGTTGCCTCTCTTGTTTTGTGTTGACATTGTAATTACAATGTCATTATTAGTCACAGATAAACATAAGCAGCTGATTGAGTCTGAATTCCGCAGACGGAAAGAGAAAACATTTACAGTCTCCCCGGATAGAAAGAAGGACAATTATTACCGTCAGGGGGGCTGAATCTGTCTCAGGAAACGGGTTACACGGATCAGCATCCGTGTTGTTGCCTCGCTGTGTGGGACCGCCTATATAACGTCCAGCTACACTCTCTTTAAGGCCTAGCCTCCAGGTCATTAATGCAGCCCCGAAGCCAAGTGATGGAGCAGATCCTTATTTGATTTGTGACCTTTGACACTGGAAGTCAGACAAGCGTTCCGATTCATTACCAATACCTGTGGGCTCTGCGTGGACCGTGCAGGTAGATACGCAGGCGATGAGAATGCCACGGCTAAACATTTTATTCAAAGCTGTACATTGTACGGTTTGTCATCTTGCTTTTATTGGGATAGAAAAGGTTAAAAAAAAAAAAAGAACAGAAATAGTGGTGATTAGAGTAAACCAATCGTTCAGAGAGTTATATTGGATTGATAAGTTGTGGGTTTAGGGCCGTTTTGAGCTGATTGTAGAAGGTAATATAAGTGGCTGTTTGCAATGAGTCTGTTAATTAATGAAACGCGGGTGGGCGGGATTCCTGGTGTGGACCGGACCTGACCCCGTCTTTCAGATTCTGTGACCTTTGACCGACTCCTTACTGGCCCATCCCCAGGATAACCCCTTAGCATGTCCAGTGCCCTGTAAGGACTGGGTGCTGGGGGATGTGACAGCCCAAACAAAGGGAAGCAAAAAAGAAGAAAGCAGCGCACTGCCAGGAGCCATGTGGTAAAAGTGAAAATTATTTGTTCAATAAACATCACCAAAAGGAGGTGTGCAACCTCCTACGCGTTTCGGACACAATGTCCTTTAACAAGGAGTATGGGATATGAGTACCAAAGACCCTCCTTATATAAATACAAAAAAGACATTTCAAATTCATTTTCCCGTGCCCGCATGTACACCACCGCGCGCACGTCCTTGCACAACCCCCGTGATGCCAGCACGAGCCCGATGATGATAGGACCAACAAGTAGAAGGGACGGCAAAGTGCCATACCCCTCGCCCCGAAGCCTCCAATAGGAAATATGACAAGGGCAAGCTAATCAGCCACCAAAAATTGCCACGATGCGCCAACCCCTAATGCCACTAATGACCCATGGAGACCAACAGGAAGCGCCAGGAAGGGGAGAAGCCATTCAACCGTCCCCATCGCGCCGTCCTCAAAAAGAAACAAGGCCAGTGGTCGCGCATCAGCCCCTCACAGAGACCGTCTTATGAAATATTGTGAGTAATGGACAATCATTATGTAGCACTGTTTCCCCCTGAACACAAGAACTACTGATGTGGCCTTTCTACCTGTCGGCTCACAGGAGCCTCAGCCTCTGCCACAGAGAGCCTGGGGTGAAACACTTACAATATCTGGTGCAGCGCCTCCACCTGAGAGGGATCCCAACAGTGTGGGAGAAGCCCCTCACAGACACAATCACAGTGATCACACACCAAGCATCGATCACAGCATCGAGAAGCAGTGATCACACTCCTGACGCGCATCGGAAGGTCCCTGCTCTCAACGGAGGTAAGGGAGAAGAACCGGAGGACCTGGCTATAATTCCAGTATTTATCATGTTTTTGTCCAATGAGATGACATCAAGGTGATTCATCATCACTTTTTATTGTTCCCTTCAGGAGATGTGATATTCATGCATTACTGGTTACTCACTCGGCACTTTGCACTTTACCCACTCCATACTAGAGCTATACTCCTGAGTCCTATATACAATAATTATTGATGACGTTGTTATTTTCCTATTCGTTGGAGCTCCCAACTCTCTATACATTTTCAAACTAGGGGAAGTGTTGCCTCAAGGTTGCGTGTTTTCGATAAAGGTTCCAAATTAAGTGTCTGCGTCCCTGAAGATGGAAAAATTAATTATTTGTTGCACACCAAGCAATACTAAATAAAAAAAAGTTGCGTGTGCTGAGCACGTGCATTTTAAGTGAAACGTCTTTGGTCACTGTTTTGTCACAGATATTGTATTTGTGATGGTGATATTTTTAATTAAAATTCAAAGCAGAATGTCAGTGGCAAAACGCAAAGAAGTTTGACTTACAACGCGCGTGCTAGGCACACACCTGTTTTAGCTATTTGCACTTATATAGTTATTCTAACTGTCTCTGTGTGTGTATGTGTGTGTGTGTGTGTGTGTGTGTGTGTGTGTATGTGTGTGTGCGCGCGTGCCTGTGTGTCTCTGTGTGTGTGTCTGTCTCTGGTGCCTGTGTGTGTGTGCCTGCCTGTGTGTGTGTATGCCTGCCTGTGTGTGTGTGTGTGCGTGCGCCCGCCTCTGTGGGTGCCAGCGTGTGTGGGTGCCTCTGTCTCCCAAGCTCCGAGCCTGGCCACCAGTGCGCATGTGCGCCAGAGTTCGGCCGCCACTGCGCATGTGCGCCAAGTCCGGCCGCCATTGCCCATGTGTTCCAGAGTCCGGTCGCCACTGTGCATGTGCGCCGAGTCCGGCCGCCACTGCACATGTGCGCCGAGTCCGGCCGCCACTGCACATGTGTGCCAGAGTCCGGTCGCCACTGTGCATGTGCGGCGAGACCTGGCACAGTGGTTTTTTGCGCAAGCACGACGGGCGCGAGCGACAGTGCGCGCCTATTAGTACCGTGACGTCACTCGCATTACGGTTTTTCGTTACAATGCAAGAATTTTTCCCCATGAAAACCCTATAGGCACCAGCAAAGAAGTTTCACTTCAGGATTGTATACTTATACCGTTGCTATTTGTCCGTGGCAAGACCCACTGCTCCCCGATATCTCATTACAAGACGAAAAGGCTCTCCACTCATCTGTTCCTTCTTACATATCAGCTTTGATCTCTCGTTATGCCCCTGCTCATCTCCTGCGCTCTACCCATAACTGTCTCCTTTCCACCCCTTTCACCTCTACTGCTTTATCTCGTCTTAAAAGTTTTCCCCTCGCTGCCCCTTACCTGTGGAACTCCCTCACCCTTAGTATATGCCAAGCACCTTTTCTCCCCACCTTTAAGACCACCCTTAACTCACCTCTTAAATGAAGCGCTTCAATAGCCTGGACTCATAGCTACTGCCCCAAACCCACAGTCACTCCTGCTAACGACCGGCCATCGACTGCACTAATTCCCTCACCTGCTGTCTCTGTAAATTTCCCATGATACCACTTAGATTGTAAGCTCTCCGGAGAAGGGATTAACTTTTCCTATTGTCTGATCTTTTTAGTTGCACTTATTGTACTATAATTCCCTATATTGTCTCTCTTATAAAGCGCCAAGTACAACTGTGGGTGCTATATACGTACGTACCTTTCCCCCCACCCTAAGTGAGGTCATGTAACTACCGGTGTATTCTGGTGCTGGGGCATTCCTGTGAGGTAGAGCAGAAGGGCCTGAGAACTCCCCGGTGATATAGGATGGTGTCAGGAAAGGCTCTCAATGCTGATCATTCGTAGCGCAGCGCCTCCAGCCGGTGAGGAATCCTGGTACAGCCGAGATGGTCCGCACTGGCAACTCAGATAGTGCCCAGTCAAGTAGCCACAGCAGATGGATTCAACCGGGTCTTTATTAGCAGCATGCACATAGACATGACAGGCAAATTCCCTCAAGTAGTACCCACAGGGCTTGAGGCCCTGCAGGTCCCTTCTCAGCTCCTTAACCCCCTGATGGGATAAAGGGTAAATGCTTCCACTCCATAGGGGGATGGAAGAGAGCCCCTGACTTCTGGGAGTGGCAGCTTATGTACCCCAGGGGAGAGGCTTGCAACCCTGCCCCATAACAGGGCAGGTTCAATACTGACAGGCATCACATCATGGGCATGTGACCCAGCCAGTATCCTCCCTTATACTTTTAGGGCCAAAGGAAAGATTATAGCCAGAGGCCTAGGCTACACATACATATACAAACATACATACATACATAAAAAGGAAAAGGGCACGGTGGATTTTCTCAAGAAAAAAATATTGACCTATTGTAAGCACAAGTAGAAGCAACCTTTCGGCTGTCGTTGCAGGATATGGCTCTGTCACAGGAAACCAGGCAATTTACACCTTTTTACCAGGATAATACATTGAGCAAAACAAGTTAATGAAATAAATTGTACATTTATTCACAGGAAAAGGCAAACACACAATGTTACACAAAATACAGGCAAAAAACACACTCACTTGGAACTGGGGTACAAAGCTAGACTCTTCTAGGTGCAGGGAATCCTAAGAAGGATTTTCCCCTGATATCAGTTGCAAAAACAGGACATAAAATATTCCAGGCAGCTTTCGCTGAAGCAGCCCGTTTCTTGCTGGAGACTTGAAACATTGAATCCTAGA
Organism: Ascaphus truei; assembly: GCF_040206685.1. Taxonomy (NCBI): domain Eukaryota; kingdom Metazoa; phylum Chordata; class Amphibia; order Anura; family Ascaphidae; genus Ascaphus; species Ascaphus truei. The sequence continues at coordinate 13,626,074 of NC_134487.1, forward strand.
ATCTGGAGAATCTTAGAGAACTTTGAGAGAACTAAAAATCTGATTTGCGTAGGGGTTTATAATACCTCTTGAGTTTCATTCACAAACTACTATCCCCCTATCAGAAACGTGAGAATATTGTCAGCTGCCAATCAGAGCAGGGCTCATCTGTCTGATGTCAGAGAAAGGTGCATGGCTATCTGCATGGAAGTCTCCGCAGAGTCTTACAAAACCCAACTGGCTGTTGAGGCCTTTCCCTCTGCCCCTCCTTGCTACCAAATGGCCCGACACCTCCACATCCTGGATTCCAGATGGATAGGTAGACATCATGTCTCCTATGCAAATGCTTAGGCTGACTGCATGTATTTTTATACATATAGTATAACATCCTCTGAACCATACTTTAATAAAGTATAAACCTTGGGGAACCTTATATATGTGTGGGAAATTAGTTGGGGATATCTGGGCTCGAAAACCAGGAGTTTGGGAGACACAGTGCAGCCCCAATGTAACCCACAACCCCACAAATAGTGCCTGCACGCTGGGGAGAATCAGGGAACCACCAGTAGCTGGCCCGCCGAACTCCTGCAAACAAAAGGAATACATTTTCGTCCCAATATCCCACCTAAAACGTGCACTCCCAAAATCTGGAGTTCCTACGACACAGGGAACCCCAAACGCCCTTAAACAGGCCAGGTTTTTCTATACTTTACAGGGGGCTTCCATAACCCACAAACCCAAAACAGGTTCTAGGACACGTTGGCACTAACTGGGGTATCCCTATGTTACCTAGGGATCCCCGCAGCTACAGGAACACTTTTCCAACCCATGAACCCCTATATAGATTCTGGGTGACTTGGGCATTTGCTGGGTATCCCCATTAACCTAGGGACCCCTTGACTGTTTCAGGGACACCTCACATCCCTATGCCTCTTTTACCTTTCTGGTTTGTGCTGAAGCAGGGAACCCCTAGTGGTGAGTCGTGAAAGCGTTTTCAAGGGGAGATATTGCCTGGACATGTGCCTACATGTACCCAGGAATTATGCCTGATTCCTGGGTACATTTTTAGGGGAACCAGCAACTCTGGACCCTGACTAGCTATGCACATTCTGACAACACTTTCTCCGCAAAACCCTCCTCGAAACTCATTCCACAGCAATCTCTGCATGCTGGCACTCCTGGAAAGGCAAAAACGCATAAAATATTTTATTGCCGCACATTACAGGTTATGCATGTACAAACCCCGGGCTCAAGAACTGACACTATAAACCCAACACACGGATCAGGGGTAACCAAACAGGCTTAAACCTTTATTTGATAGCCTGGCTACCACTTAACGTTACAGGATCATCCTGGAAAAAAATCTGCAGTGTCCTTTACCTTTTTTTCTTGTGTCCCTGAAGATACCAGCAGCTAATGAGAGACTGCTTACAGTCGGAGAAAGCTCTGTTACAATACTATAAATTACATATACTAGAGCAGGAGTGGCCAACTCCAGTCCTCAAGGGCCACCAACAGGCCAGGTTTTCAGGCTATCCCTGATTCAGAACAAGTGGCTCAGTCGAAGACTGAATCACCTGTGCTGAAGCAGGGATATCCTGAAAACCTGACCTGTTGGTGGCCCTAGAGAACTAGAGTTGGCCACTCCTGAACTAGAGAAAGCTCTAGTCTATAGACATTTGCGCATGGTTTAGCGAATCTTTAAAGGTTGGAAACCGCAACTTTCTTCTCTCTCTAGATCAAGGATTCTTAAACTTTTGTACTTTAATCACCCCTAAGCAATCAACAAGATCCCCAATCTAGAGTCTAGGTCTTTCCCTGAGGGTTTGAAGAAATCAGAAAACGGTTTATAGTTGCATCTTAAAGAAATTGATAACCCCCCCCCCCTGCCCCCAAACACCCATAACCAAACAAGCTGAGATTACACGTTAAAGCAGCAAATCCTTCTAAATGACGTTTTTTGGTTCCTTAAAAGATTGGGGTGATCTTGTGGAGCCCAGATTCCAGCTGCAGGGTCCCTTCCGGTTGCCTTTAAAATGGACTTTTAATGTCTTGTTCCTTGCTTAAAAAAAACGACAAATATGGCTGCCGGGGTAACCCATAGAAAGTGCGCTTCTATCTTCTAGTGACCCGAACGGCCATGCTTGTCATTTTGTGCTAATACCCAGCGCCCATATCGTCCTTCTTGTCCAGAAGATTAAGGAGTTTGGTTCGAGGCAACCTGGAGGTCCCTCCAAACGGGAACAACACAGTAGAAATCTGCTGAACCCCTTAAATATTTTAAGGTCAGATTCTCCCCCATCTCCAGCACCACAGACAGCCGCATTGAAGGCTGGAAGACTGAGCTCGCGTTGAGGTTCCCTGAGGCTCATGGCTGGACTTGCTATTCATCTTTTTGTAACAAAGCTAATTATTATTGAAACACGGTAAATGAATTATGGATCCACACCGTGCTATAAATCTCAAAATGGTTCTGAGCAAAGTTTGCCTCAAACACAACTATAATTAAAAACAAACATTTGATCCTTCTAGGCTTTTGATAATAGTTTGCACTTTGTTATGAGTTCAACTTGATGCATTTGCACGAAGGAGTTAGAGGCAGGACTTTCTCTGGCCTTCTTTCCCTCATGGTAGCCCTCCGAGAGATTGTTCTTCAACCACACATTATATAAGTTATGGTGGGTAAAAAAATGTACCTCCACCCCCACTCAACCGTGCAGTGTACAGCAACTAAAAATATCACCTGTGAGCACATTCACATGTCTCAGGCAGATCTGCAGCCCTGCTTTTCCCCATTATCTCCCAGCATACACTGCTTCCACTGTAGCCAGGGATTCTGGGAAATGACATGCAGATGAGCACTCGGTGTCATGTTTTACTTCATGCCCATTTTTACATGGACCCCTATAAGCGTATGCCTGCCGCATTACACAGCTTTTACAAATACAGAAGAATTTACAATGCATCTGATTACAGACGCGCTAGTAGAGAGGGTTGGGGTTCCTTACAATGCATCTGATCTCAGACGCGCTATTAGAGAGGGTTGGGGTTCCTTACAATGCATCTGATCTCAGACACGCTATTAGAGAGGGTTGGGGTTCCTTACAATGCATCTGATCTCAGACGCGCTAGTAGAGAGGGTTGGGGTTCCTTACAATGCATCTGATCTCAGACACGCTATTAGAGAGGGTTGGGGTTCCTTACAATGCATCTGATCTCAGGCACGCTATTAGAGAGGGTGGGGGTTCCTTACAATGCATCTGATCTCAGACGCGGTATTAGAGAGGGTAGGGGTTCCTTACAATGCATCTGATCTCAGACGCTCTATTAGAGAGGGTTGGGGATACTTACAATGCATCTGATCTCAGACGCACTATTAGAGAGGGTTGGGGTTCCTTACAATGCATCTGATCTCAGACGCTCTATTAGAGAGGGTTGGGGTTCCTTACAATGCATCTGATCTCAGACGCTCTATTAGAGAGGGTTGGGGTTCCTTACAATGCATCTGATCTCAGACACTATTAGAGAGGGTTGGGGGTTCCTTACAATGCATCTGATCTCAGACGCGCTATTAGAGAGGGTTGGGGTTCCTTACAATGCATCTGATCTCAGATGCGCTATTAGAGAGGGTTGGGGTTCCTTACAATGCATCTGATCTATCACGGGCATTGTAGGACTGAACATAAACATTAAACAGCGTGTTTGTCTGTCTGTCTGTGTGTGTCTGTCTGGAGCAGGGAGCTGCCGAGTCTCTGGTCACTTTCAGCAGCCAATGCATTGATTGGCTGCTGAAACTGACGTTGCGCTGCTGCAGCCGGAGATCACAGTTTGAAAAGACTCCAGCGACTGCAGCAGCGTCGACGCCGTACTTTGCAGCCAATGGTAGTTTCAATGCTGAACACTACCATTGGCCGCCAGGAGTCTGTGACGAACGCGCGTGCACACTCTGTGTGAGCGGGGCCATAAGCACAAAGCTGTGCTGATAACAAGACACCGGACCTCTTTTGCTTGACACAGAGGACCAGGAACCTGCCAGAGGCTGGCCCTCAGCAGACACCCACTTAGACTCAGAGACTGCCACAAAGAGCCCCTGCATACAGGTATCTCTTGAGACTTTGGGGTGATAGAGGGTAAGGGGCTTTCCCCCCCAGCCTTGCAGATAGTGACTGGGGACGTAAGTTTGCCCTTACACAGGGATAGGTGTTTGTTTCCTGGTATTATGTTTGGCCTTAAACTGCTGTTTAAAGTGACAGGCTAAATAAAGCCATGTTTCATTTCCCCCAAATCAGTCTCCCTGAGTATACCTCTGCACAGGTCTCTTACAGGTTCCCTCTGCCATCATTGCTGGTGACCCCTCCCCACACGTGGTTGTATACTCTCTGCCAGCGTGTGCCCTTGCTTTTAAGAGGTTACACTCCTGACCTGTCGTATTTGAGGGCCAGGCGGTAACAAGGACTGGATATTTCAATTGATACGTGGAACACGTCAAAGCGGCATTCGTAAAGGCTCAACAAAGTATCCGGACGTTCCTCCTTCTCCTTCCGTGCACCCCAAAACTGGAACAACCTACCAGAGACTCTCATATCCACCACCAGCTTAAGTTCTTTCAAATCTAAGGCTGTCTCACATTTTAACCTGGTCTGTAACGGTTTCATACGCTCATAATATATATTTTCTTTATATATTTTCTTTAACTGTGCACGCAATGTCTTGTATATAATGTATACCCTGTTCATTTATGTAACTGTACTTGTAACCATGTATTATTTGTTTTACTCTGTGTCCAGGACATACTTGAAAACGAGAGGTAACTCTCAATGTATTACTTCCTGGTAAAATATTTTATAAATAAATCTGTACCAATATATTACCTGCTAAATATGCAATGGCAGTATCCCATTCTCAGCATCACTGCCCACCTGCGCTTCAGCAGAAAGTGTCTTAATAACTGCTGGACAGTCCATTAAGTGCCTGCATGAAGAGCCTCATACACTTCAATGGAGTCCCACTAGGTAACAATTATCTCATACTATTATGTGTCAGTCCAGAACCCACATATCTCATGTGGGTCTTTGGGCTCTCAGCAATACGCTGCAATGCTTTTTCACTGCTCTTTTTGTGCCAAACGTAAACAGTTCATGATTACAGTCTTGAAACGAGGGACTTGTGGGCGGCACATTTTTTTAATTAGAGCAGCAATACCCGATTGATATATTTGTTAATAATTGAAAAGGCCGCTGGAACGCGAGGCAAGCGTAAACATTCCCCGTACTCCTGTCTCGTTGCTATTCCATATCCACGGTGCAGTAAAGCATTGCAAGGTCCTAACAATGTCTCATCACTGGTTTGGAAGCTCAGGTTTGACGGATCGGTGAAAGAATGTCTCTCACTGGTATGCAGTTGTATTGATTTCGGGGTTAGGTTTCAGCAGATCTTTTTTTTACATTGGATTGAAGCATGGGGGTCTCCAGAGCTGATCCCCATTCATTTCAGCTTAGTGGAGGACCCCTTGCTTCCGGAGATACTTAACTCCGTAGGGGGTTGCCGGTAGCTGCTCTGCTACCAGGGTTTACGGAATGGCTGTGTTCCAAAGCTGCCGCGACCTGCAGGCCAATAGGAAGCTGTGACATCATCAGGTTGGGTTTCCTATCAGCCCATGTGACGCAGGAGCTTTAAACTTTAAAGGCCAGCTGGGGCGGCAGCAGGCACCTGCTTTGGAGGTAAGTATCTCTGGAAGCAGAGGGTCCCCAGAACTGAAATTAATGGGGTTTAGCCCCGCTGCTTCACACTTGTGTTAAAAATATTAAACGGCATGAATTGCCCCTTTTAAAGTAAGAATAGGTTATTGTTGTAGTGAATGTTGGTACATTATTAAGAGTAAGATCATTTGTTTACAATATTGCGCTAATTTGTCCCTAAGGATTTGAGTGGTTTGCTCCTGATAACTTCAAGACAGTTTCTCAAGCAGTTAAATGCAGTTTGTTTGGTTTTTTTTTCATTGAAACTCTCTTTTCAGTGAGGAGAATCAAAATATATGGTGCAAATACCGTATTAAACCTTTTGGTTTTGAAGTCCTGTAATACGTATCTGAAATGAGCTTAATACTCTTCCAGTCCTCCTACACATGATTATTTTCCTAATCTGGCCCATTTGGAAACCTATTTGGGATAGACACAAAAGTGTCTGTTTCTGTGGGGACACACTGATGAAGGCAACTCGCATAGTGGTAAAGATGGTCAAAACGTAACTGCAGTGCTATTTATTCACCTAACACAGAGGCGGCCAACTCCAAGAGCCAACAACAGAACAGGTTTTAAGGATATCCCTGCTTCAGCACAGGTGGCTTGTAACTTTAGACAGCCAGTCTGTGGTTTGTTTGACATGATTTGCCTCCAGTAAACCCCACACTGCCTGGGATCTTAGTAAGTTTGAACAGTGTTATCATTTCCCTACTTCTGACATCAGGCTGTAGACTATATTATATTTAACAAAATCTGGAGTGCGGTCTGTTTCACTCAGTGACTCAGTGGGGTCTTGTCATTAAAGTGCAAGAATATAAACGCAATATTGTCTGGAAACAGCAGATCATTTGACACGCGCTGTATGTAAAGAAGAAATCATTTTATTGTAAGCTCCTGAGATCGGAGTGCGCCGGGCAAGAATCCCGAGTCTGCTTTGCTCACGGCTGTGTAATTAATATGTAAAAACTGTTCTGTTTCTTCCCCTCCTGTTGCAGCCATGTCCCCCGGGTCAGACAGCCACCTGAGTGTGGACATCCCTGCGGTATCTGAGCTGATCATGCAGACTCTGAGTGAGCTGGCCAAATCCTTCCAGGACATGTCTGACCGCTGCCTCTTGGTCCTACACTTGGAAGTCAGGTTGGTTTCATTTCCTTCATATCAAACGTTCAGTGGGTATCACAGGAGGGCCACGTGTATCACAGGAGGGCCACGTGTATCACAGGAGGGCCACGTGTAAGCCTTGAAATAGATATTGTGTTTATATTTTCCACTCTGCAAGTGGAGACTTTGCAGTGTGAATCATTGCTGCATTTGGCAATATAATATTATTTCCCTCCCAATTATTACAGCGGTGGAATCCCATGGCATACAGTACCCGGAAAGAGGCAGCCAGCCCCTCCTTGGGCTAAAGTGAACTAATAGCAGTAGTTAGATCATTAGCATTTAACTTTTTTTTTAATGATTTTTACCTCCCCTCTGTCATTAGACTGGTTACAGTCTGTTTTATGTACAGGTACATTTTTTATACCGTTTAATTTTTTTTTTGTTTTTTTGTTTGGCTGGTGGTAGCATAATTAGTTACAAATAGAAATTTACAGACACACTCACTGAGCCCTTGTAACCTCAAACCCACCACCCCTTATATATCTGTGTCAATAAGAGTGCTACTGAGTGTGACCTCAAGTATATAACAAAAGACAAAAAGTCCCAGTTCTGTCATGCACCCAGTAGCCCAAGCACGCTGCCTAGGGGTCACACTCGACTACTCTCGCCTCTCACATTAAAAACGTATCTAAAACCTGTTGCTTTTCCCCCCGCAATATCACAAAGATAACCCTTTCCTCTGTTGCTGGACTGCTAAATCTCTGACTCATTCTCTCCCGTGTCAATTACTGTAACCTCCTGCTGTTCGAACTTCCTGCCTCTCACCTGTCTCCCCTACAATCTATCCTAAACGCTGCTGCCAGAATCACTCTACCCTTTCCTAAATCTGTCTCAGTGTCTCCCCAGTTGAAATCCCTCTCCTGGCTTCCTATCAAATCCCGTATCACACACTCAATTCTCCTCCTCACTTTTAAAACTTTACACTCTTCTGCTCCTCCTTACATCTCAGCCCTAATTTCTCGCTATGCACCATCCCGACTCTTGCGTTCTGCTCAAGGATGTCTTCTCTCTATCCATTTTGTATCTAAAGCCCTCTCCCACCTTAAACCTTTCTCACTGACTGCCCCTCACCTCTGGAATGCCCTTCTCCTCAATATCTGACTAGCACCCTCTCTATCCACCTTAAGGCCTTGCCCCCGCTGCATGCTGCGGACGCTGCGCTCACCAGAGCCCACCCCGCAACGGCGCCGGGCCCGCTGCGAGGGGGGGCCGCAGCGCTCGCGCGAGAGCTACTCCTGCTCTCAATAGAATTGAGAGCAGGAACTCGCGTCGAGCGGCTAGGCACGCCCCCCGGCGGTTCAGCCAATGAGGGCGAACCTGCCGGGTGACGTCATGGCCGCTCCCCCGTCACTACTCCGGCACGCCCCCCCCGGTCTCTGCTCCTGCAGTGAGCTGCAGACCGGGGAATCGCCGGAACGCGCAGCCTAAAGCGCGGGCACGCATTAGAGCGCCGTGACCGGGGACTTAGCCTAAGACACACCTGCTAAACGAAGCATATGAGTAGCTCCGCGGCTAATACTTCACACCTGATACATGAAGCTTGGCCCCTTGGAGACGCACTTACCAGTACACCCTCCTACTGTATCTGTATGTTCCTCCTACCAATTAGATTGTAAGCTCTTCAGAGCAGGGACTCCTTTTCCTAAATGTTACTTTTATGTCTGAAGCTCTTATTCCCATTATGTGTTATTTGTATTATTTGTTATTTATATGATTGTCGCGTATATTACTACTGTGACGCGCTATGTACATTAATGCCGCTATATAAATAAAGGCATACATCCATCCAATAGGACAAGTTATAGAGTTAAATACTTGTCTGTTTTTCTTGTCATAAGTGAGGATCATTCAGTTGAATTCTTTGGCCAAAGCATTTTTAGTTTGCAAACCCACGCCAAGACATCCCCTCTTCTGCGAGTCCTATCACTACCTGGAAAAGCTCTCCTAACCTCTCTAATAGGGGAAAACTGTCTTAATAAACAGGTCATTCACAGGTGCGTAACAAGACCTGCCATTAAAGGTGGGATGGGTGCGCTTAAATTCAGGGAGGAGAGGGGCATGAGCCCCCAAATTGTTTACCAGTTGAAATTTACTAACACACAGTCCCTATAAGCTTAGAACCCAAACCCACCATATAGATTTGCCATATTTTACATTGTAGTTCTTATTCCGCACAGATATACAGTATGTGGTGTGGTGGGTTTGGGTTCTGATCTTACAGGGGCTGTGTGTGACTTGCAGAAGAGGGGACACCTTGGTGTGGCTTGCAGAAGAGGGGACACCTTGGTGTGGCTTGCAGAAGAGGGGACACCTTGGTGTGGCTTGCAGAAGAGGGGACACCTTGGTGTGGCTTGCAGAAGAGGGGACACCTTGGTGTGGTTTGCAGAAGAGGGGACACCTTGGCGTGGTGTGCAGAAGAGGGGACACCTTGGTGTGGCTTGCAGAAGAGGGGACACCTTGGTGTGGCTTGCAGAAGAGGGGACACCTTGGTGTGGCTTGCAGAAGAGGGGACACCTTGGTGTGGCTTGCAGAAGAGGGGACACCTTGGTGTGGCTTGCAGAAGAGGGGACACCTTGGTGTGGCTTGCAGAAGAGGGGACACCTTGGTGTGGCTTGCAGAAGAGGGGACACCTTGGTGTGGCTTGCAGAAGAGGGGACACCTTGGTGTGGTTTTCAGAAGAGGGGACACCATGGTGTGGCTTGCAGACAATGGGACACCTTGGTGTGGCTTGCAGAAGAGGGGACAAATTGGTGTGGTTTGCAGAAGAGGGGACATTTTGGTGTGGTTTTCAGAAGAGGGGACACCTTGGTGTGTTTTCAGAAGAGGGGACAAATTGGTGTGGCTTGCAGAAGAGGGGACACCTTGGTGTGGCTTGCAGAAGAGGTGACACCTTGGTGTGGCTTGCAGAAGAGGGGACACCTTGGTGTGGTTTGCAGAAGAGGGGACACCTTGGCGTGGTGTGCAGAAGAGGGGACACCTTGGTGTGGCTTGCAGAAGAGGGGACACCTTGGTGTGGCTTGCAGAAGAGGGGACACCTTGGTGTGGCTTGCAGAAGAGGGGACACCTTGGTGTGGCTTGCAGAAGAGGGGACACCTTGGTGTGGCTTGCAGAAGAGGGGACACCTTGGTGTGGCTTGCAGAAGAGGGGACACCTTGGTGTGGCTTGCAGAAGAGGGGACACCTTGGTGTGGCTTGCAGAAGAGGGGACACCTTGGTGTGGCTTGCAGAAGAGGGGACACCATGGTGTGGCTTGCAGACAATGGGACACCTTGGTGTGGCTTGCAGAAGAGGGGACAAATTGGTGTGGTTTGCAGAAGAGGGGACATTTTGGTGTGGTTTTCAGAAGAGGGGACACCTTGGTGTGTTTTCAGAAGAGGGGACAAATTGGTGTGGCTTGCAGAAGAGGGGACACCTTGGTGTGGTTTGCAGCTTAAAATGCTTAGGCCAAAGAACTAAATGACCCTCACTTATGAAGAAAAACAGATAAGTATTTAACTATATAACTTATCATATTGGATGCAACACTGAGGCTTTTTCTCTTTTGTTATATGGCATAATTAGTTTACATAGATAAAAGGGGGGAATGATAATTAATAGAACAGGAAACCCGTGACATTTTAACACTAAAGATGAATGAATCATTCTACGGGAGCCAATGACATTAAAACGGGTGGGGTTTTTTATCCCCGTGTGAGAGAGCCTCTTTCATTTCTTCACGCAGGTCATTTAGATCTCCCCCTCATTGGTGCATTGCTGCAGAGTTTCGTAGGTGTATACATGTCCAATTTCCTTGTTCTTTGAGTCAGAACAACGGAGATTAGCAAAACTCTGCAAAGCGTCTGCACACCGTTATTTCATGCTGCGCCCCGCCTGCTGTCACCTCGCCCACGGTGACAAATAGAATAAGCTTTTCTCTGGTATTGTTTGGGAAGGCTTAGAAGACATTGAGGTAGACGGTGGGAATTCACAGCTGTGCTTACTGACAATTCCCCCAGTAATGTGTGGGGTTTTTTTTGGTTTATTCATCTCTGCACTGAAGACTCTTTAGACTTCTATCATAGTATTAAAGCTGCAGACCAAGCAATATCCTATGTGTGTTTTTTAATAAATCAGTTCTGTACTATGAGAAAATACTTGTAGCATTTAAAAAATTTAATTAAAAAGAATGTTTTAAAGACATTTTTACTGTTTCTAACGTAGGAAGCATTTCCAAAGTGACATCCAATTCCCCTTCTGATAGGCCCTGGCTCTTGAGCCCCGCCCTCTCTCTAGCAGTGAACCAATTGTATCTAGTAACTGCCCAGTTAATCATATTCCAGAACTACATTTCCCATAATGCTGTGCAAGAACTGAATTAAATAGCCCCAAGCGAGTGATCGAACGGATCGATGTGCAGCTTAGCTAATCACTTGTCAGTGTGCAGATTGTATTGATGCACATATTGAATGGGGAAAAAATAAATAAAAAAATATATATTTTTTTTTTAAACGGCAGCTTGAACTGCAGCTTTAACATGGTCTTCTGTATATTGTAACATGCTCCACAACTCTGTATCAACTTATTGCGTGAGGTTTCTAAGGGATTTTCCCTATAATGTGATTTCTGTGTACTTTGCAGTATTGTATGTCATTAGGGTTACCAGGTGGCGAGCTATACCAGAAGTATACTCACATCTGCTAATTAGTAAACCAGCTGGAGAATTACTCCAGTGTCTGTGTCTATATTTTCCTAAAATATTCTTTAACAGCTTCTCCAAAAATACTGAACACAATGGTGAAAGGTGTAACGCGCTCGAGACACACACACGTCTGCTTCATGCTGTTTCCTCCTCTCTTTGGCCCCAGGCTCCTGACACCTTCTCCTGATTGGCTACATTACCCAGCAGCAGCCAATCAGGATGCAGAAAGCTGCCTAGCCCCCTAGCAATAGCCCAGCTCTCTCCCTGCTCGGGGAAATCCCACGGCCCCCCAAGCCAGTCAGGTCACTATGTCCAGAGAGGCAATATCGGTATACACGTCCAGAGAGGTAATACTGGTATACACATACTGTACATGTCCAGAGAGGCAATACGAGTATACACATACACGCCCAGAGAGGTAATACAGGAATACACATACACGCCCAGAGATGTAATACAGGTATACACATACACGCCCAGGGACGTAATACAGGTATACACATACACGCCCAGAGAGGTAATACCGGTATACGCATACACGCCCAGAGAGGTAATACATGTATACACATACACGCCCAGAGAGGTAATACCGGTATACACATACACGCCCAGAGAGGTAATACCGGTATACACATACACGCCCAGAGAGGTAATACCGGTATACACATACACGCCCAGAGAGGTAATACCGGTATACTCATACACGCCCAGAGAGTTAATACCGGTATACACATACACGCCCAGAGAGGTAATACCGGTATACACATACACGCCCAGAGAGGTAATACCGGTATACACATACACGTCCAGAGAGGTAATACCGGTATACACGTACACGCCCAGAGAGGTAATACCGGTATACACGTAAACGCCCAGAGAGGTAATACCGGTATACACGTACACGCCCAGAGAGGTAATACCGGTATACACATACACGCCCAGAGAGGTAATACCGGCATACACATACACGCCCAGAGAGGTAATACCGGTATACACATACACGCCCAGGGACGTAATACAGGTATACACATATACGCCCAGAGAGGTAATACCGGTATACGCATACACGCCCAGAGAGGTAATACATGTATACACATACACGCCCAGAGAGGTAATACCGGTATACACATACACGCCCAGAGAGGTAATACTGGTATACACATACACGCCCAGACAGGTAATACCGGTATACACATACACGCCCAGTGAGGTAATACCGGTATACACATACATGCCCAGAGAGGTAATACCAGTATACACATACACGCCCAGAGAGGTAATACCGGTATACACATACACGCCCAGTGAGGTAATACCGACATACACATACACGCCCAGAGAGGTAATACCGGTATACACATACACGCCCAGAGAGGTAATACCGGTATACACATACACGCCCAGTGAGGTAATACCGACATACACATACACGCCCAGAGAGGTAATACCGGTATACACATACACACACAGAGAGGTAATACCGGTATACACATACACGCCTAGAGAGGTAATACCGGTATACACATACACGCCCAGAGAGGTACAGTAATATCGGTATACACATACATGCCCAGAGAGGTAATACCGGTATACACATACACGCCCAAAGAGGTAATACCGGTATACACATACACGCCCAGAGAGGTAATACCGGTATACACATACACACACAGAGAGGTAATACCGGTATACACATACACGCCCAGAGAGGTACAGTAATATCGGTATACACATACATGCCCAGAGAGGTAATACCGGTATTCACATACATGTCCAAAGAGGTAATACCGATATATACATACACGCCCAGTGAGATAATACCGGTATACACATACACGCCCAGAGAGGTAATACCGGTATACACATACACGCCCAGAGAGGTAATACCGGTATACACATACACGCCCAGAGAGGTAATACCGGTATACACATACACGCCCAGAGAGGTAATACCGGTATACACATACATGTCCAAAGAGGTAATACCGATATATATATACACGCCCAGTGAGGTAATACCGGTATACACATACACGCCCAGAGAAGTAATACCGGTATACACATACACGCCCAGAGAGGTAATACCGGTATACACATACACGCCCAGAGAGGTAATACCGGTATATACATACACGCCCAGAGAGGTAATACCGGTATACACATACACGCCCAGAGAGGTAATACCGGTATACACATACACGTCCAGAGAGGTAATACCGGTATACACATACACGCCCAGAGGGCTAATACCGGTATACACATACATGCCCAGAGAGGTAATACCGGTATACACTTACACGCCCAGAGAGGTAATACCGGTATACACATACACGCCCAGAGAGGTAATACCGGTATACACATACACGCCCAGAGAGGTAATACCGGTATACACTTACACTACCAGAGAGGTAATACCGGTATACACATACACGCCCAGAGAGGTAATACCGGTATACACATACACGCCCAGAGAAGTAATACCGGTATACACATACACGCCCAGAGAGGTAATACCGGTATACACATACACACCCAGAGAGGTAATACCGGTATACACATACACGCCCAGAGAGATAATACCGGTATACACATACACGCCCAGAGAGGTAATACCGGTATACACATACACGTCCAGAGAGGTAATACCGGTATACACATACACGCCCAGAGAGGTAATACCGGTATACACGTAAACGCCCAGAGAGGTAATACCGGTATACACGTACACGCCCAGAGAGGTAATACCGGTATACACATACACGCCCAGAGAGGTAATACCGGCATACACATACACGCCCAGAGAGGTAATACCGGTATACACATACACGCCCAGGGACGTAATACAGGTATACACATATACGCCCAGAGAGGTAATACCGGTATACGCATACACGCCCAGAGAGGTAATACATGTATACACATACACGCCCAGAGAGGTAATACCGGTATACACATACACGCCCAGAGAGGTAATACCGGTATACACATACACGCCCAGAGAGGTAATACCGGTATACACATACACGCCCAGAGAGGTAATACCGGTATACACATACACGCCCAGAGAGGTAATACCGGTATACACATACACGCCCAGAGAGGTAATACCGGTATACACATACACGCCCAGAGAGGTACAGTAATACCGGTATACACATACACGCCCAGAGAAGTAATACCGGTATACACATACACGCCCAGAGAGGTAATACCGGTATACACATACACGCCCAGAGAGGTAATACCGGTATACACATACACGCCCAGGGACGTAATACAGGTATACACATATACGCCCAGAGAGGTAATACCGGTATACGCATACACGCCCAGAGAGGTAATACATGTATACACATACACGCCCAGAGAGGTAATACCGGTATACACATACACGCCCAGAGAGGTAATACCGGTATACACATACACGCCCAGAGAGGTAATACCGGTATACACATACACGCCCAGAGAGGTAATACCGGTATACACATACACGCCCAGAGAGGTAATACCGGTATACACATACACGCCCAGAGAGGTAATACCGGTATACACATACACGCCCAGAGAGGTACAGTAATACCGGTATACACATACACGCCCAGAGAAGTAATACCGGTATACACATACACGCCCAGAGAGGTAATACCGGTATACACATACACGCCCAGAGAGGTAATACCGGTATACACATACACGTCCAGAGAGGTAATACCGGTATACACATACACGCCCAGAGAGGTAATACCGGTATACACATACATGTCCGGTATTACCTCTCATTTGTTACTGGACAGTGTCTCCAAATACAGGACAGTCCGGTTCAATACACAATGCACACCTGGCAGCACTATATGTCATTAGACTTAAGCATCTGTTTCCCTACATCAGGGATTCCCAACTCCAGTCCTCATGATCCCCCAACAGGTCAGGTTTTCAGGATATCCCTGCTTCAGCACAGGTAGCTCAGTCGGTGACTCTCAATGTATTATTTCCTGGTAAAACATCTGTGTACAGCACTGAGTTCATTGTTAGCGATATAGAAGAAAAAATGTTATTAGCCCTGTTTATTTCTATATTTCTGTACCAATGTAATATAAACTGGATGGATTTAGAAGAGTGAATTGTAAGGTGCAGGAGAAACCATTAACATTACATTTCCAAAATGTATACGCAGTGCAGTGGTAAGATACAGTATACGGATTTCTATATTTCATCCAAACTATATATATATATATATATATATATATATATATGTGTATATATATATATATATATATATATATATATATATATATATATATATATATATATATATATGCGCGTGCGGACAGGGGGTGACCTATATAACTTTGATTAAATGAATATGAAAGGCCACCCGTCTTGGTTTGGGAATATTGGATATATACAGATGCAGAGGCGGTGCTGCCTCGGAACGGCTTGTACTTCACATAGGCAAAAACACACATTTTGCAATCATAATCAAAGCCTGCTCGCTGCAAACACCTTTATAGGAATGGCTGCAGCCTCGCTTCCTATTAGCATTAGTAAGTGGCAGGCCAAATAGAACACATTTTGGAAAAGGTTACAGTCGGAGCATGTTAAGCTCCTGTATATTGCAATCTTCATTAGTTTGCCCATAACATTTCTATTACAAGTTCCCTATAATAGGGAGGTCTCTGAAAAGTTCATCTGGGAAAGCGTCTGCGAAGCCATCATGTAACGTGCCGGGCTGAGAGGCATTTGGCATTTCGTGGGAGACCCAGGGGGTCAGGCTTTCAGAAGAGAAGCTGGCTTTCTCTCTGCTAGGAAGTAACAGAGGGAGAGGAGTGTGCTGTGAAAGCATGAATCACCGGCTCTGTGTCTCAGGTGATCTTTCAGACACTCTGTGCAGGGGAATTAAAAGCTGTCGCAGTGACATGGTTGGGGTGTGTGGGAGATGGGACCTGTAGCGTTAGGTTCTTCAGAAGCTGCTGGAAATAGACTCTGCCCTGAGCCGCAGAACATTATCTGAACCTAAACCTGTACTTTGCTCAAATCAGCCAGTTATTTCATTACAACGCTGCTTGCTATGGGCTGAAGTTGCCTGCTGTGTTGGAGTGGATAAGCGGGACTCATAAAATGTGATGACTTAATGACAGTGTTTCTTAATACACTATTATTTAAAAATAGTGAAAATATTTTTTTTAATACTATTATTAAATCGGGAGTTTAATTAATGGTCTCTCTTAAACAGGAACCTTAATGGAAGCAATTGGAAACCATAACTGCAATGGCTAGCAGTTATGGCTTGGGAATCTTTCCGGAGGGTGAATGGGTTTTGCACCCAGCGGTCTAGTAAGATACGTTCGTAGATGTAAATCCAGATATAAGGTACAGTACGATAACTAAACTATCTCAATATAATATATGCTTTTTGTGTCCTTGTCTTGTAGAGTTCACTGCTTCCACTATCTCATCCCATTGGCCAAGCAGGGAAACTATGCCATCGTAGCCAACGTGGAGAGCATGGACTATGACCCACTGGTTGTGCGTCTTAACAAGGACATCAGTGGTATCGAAGAGACCATGGGAGCCAGTCTCCAGCAGCACAAGTTCCAGTACATCTTCGAAGGTCAGAATGCTCCATCTAATACCATTAGGATAGTGGTCTCATAGATAAGGGGGAAGGGGGTGGGGGGTGCAGAGGTATAGGCAAACTAAGCTTTTGATTCCCACCATGCCCTGTGACCCCCTATTCATTGTGAGCCATTGGATGGAAAGTATTTCATTACAGTTATACTAGTCTGTGTTTCACAACCTTACAATCTCACCCATGTGGGTCGCCGATCATTGCCTGTTTTGTGGTAGTGTGATACTCTAGGTTAGGGGTGGGGAACCTTTTTTCTGCCAAGGGCCATTTGGATATTTATAACATCGTTCGCGGGCCATACAGACACAGACAGGCAGGCACACAGCAGGCATGCAGGCACACAGAACCCCGCCCCCCTACCTCTGGTAGTTGCTGCTGCTGCTGGGGGGATCGTGTAGGGCGGATGCTGGGGTAAGTGCTGGAGAAGCATGGGGGAAGTGCGGGGAATGCTGCGGGGTGAGTACGGTGGCTGCTGGGGATTGTGTAGGGTTGCCAGCGCCTCACACCACCTCCTCCCTCCCACCGATCGGGCGCGCGGCGGCCATTTTTTTTTTAAATTAGCGCAACCCCGGTTATAGCAGTTGCCTTAGCAGGGCCAGACCAAATGATTTCGAGGGCCTTATACCTACGGCCCTTGGGCCTGACGTTCCCCACCCCTGCTCTAGGTCTTCCATTTTGAGACAGGATACATGATTTTTAACCAGCCTGGAACAATTGATGATTTTCGGAAACACCATTTTTTTAGTGAAGCACCTAGTTGATGTTTTGGGGGTCGTGTAATGTGTATTATGGGCTCAACTGGTAACGTGCCCCAAACTATAATCCTGCTTAGTGCCTCCAATAAATAGCACTTTTACTGCATTACTACAAGTATAGCGCATAGAATGGGCCAAAGAAAAATATAACAATAGGTCATTTTAATGAGGAACTATGCTTCAAACGTTTCTAAATAGTCAACAGTCAGCTGATCATAAATATAGGTACCTGCAATGCATTTTCCAAATCCTGATTGTGTTTACTTGAACCAGAGCTGTATTAATGAGCAGCTTAGATTACTCATTATTAGTGCTCGTGGCTCGTGACACAGAATTCCACTCTCCACCAGGTCTGGGGCATCTGATTTCCTGCATCCTGATTAATGGTGCCCAGTACTTCAAGCGGATTAGCGAGTCCGGCATCAAGAAGATGTGCAGAAATATCTTCGTCCTTCAGCAGAACCTCACCAACATCACCATGTCCCGAGAGGCAGATCTGGACTTTGCAAGGTGACGTAACGAGCTGTGTGACACTTCATGACCTTACTGTACCTATCCTAACGTTTATACCATACGCTGCATGGAGATATCAGATCTAGGTTACCAGAGGAGTTTATTTTACTTGCATGGGTTCTCTGACTATAACCGACTCTGACTATAACTGACTATAGCTGTGAAGTTGTACTATGATGGTCAAGGTATCGGATGGCAAATCCTATTCCCCACCAAAAGGGACTTCACTCTGGCCAATGGGGCAGTGGAAGAGTTGATTTGTAAATCTACTTTACCAGTGTACCTTGAGTCATTGCTTATGTGGGACTGGCAAATAACTTAAGGTTACAACAGCTAGCTTTGGGAATGAATACGGTGTATGTGCATATTCACTGACTGCTCACTGAAAAGCCGATCTTGGGTGCCAGATGGGTTGTCTTGATGAGTTGATTGCCTCCATTACTGTGATCCTCTGGTAATGATACAATCAGGTCAAGGATTATCAGATCCTGAGCTTTGTGTCCCCTTTCAGTAGTGATTGTATAATATTTAAAATATATTTCTATAGCTAGAACATAAAAACCATAGAGTAGACACGTGATAACTTCAAGGACCAAGGTTTGTACCCCTTAAAAACTGACAATGAAGTAATAACAATTGATAGTTTGTTGCGCTGATCTATTTCTTGTTGACTCTCAAAAACTCAACGTTTCCTGTGTTTTCACCTATCTCTTTATATCACTGACCACAGTGTTTCCCATGGGACCTGTATTGTCGTAATTGCGTTGCCGGCAAAAGGAAAAAAAGAGTAGTCTGGAAGCATTGAGATGGCTGTGTTTATCTAACTAAAACCATGGGACTTTGTCATGAAATGACGTTCATATATGGTCAACGTGTCTCTTCCAACAATGCATATCAGTTGTATAGTTCTATTACTATATGGCTTACTAGTCTGGTCCTCTCAATGTAACAAACCCCGAAACATTGTGCTTTCTCTGTCAAATCTTCTAAAATGTCCCCAGGACTTCAGTCTTCCTTAGTTGATGAGTGCTCGCGGTGTACAATACTCACCAATTGGTATTGACTATAAAGCAATAACTATTCTTCTTCTTTGGTTTTTGGTACGCTTTACCTTATGTAATTTATCCCTACATTTCTTAAACCGGGTTGATGTTCTGCTTCATCTGCAATGGAGTCACGTCTTCCAGAAGAAAGTAGTGGTCAGTAGAGCCAGGCGGAGGTCCAGTGAGCGAGTATAACACATGCCACCATTACAAGGGATGTATTGTACTTCTTTCAGTTCCAGGCAATGTTAATAAAGCAGCAATCAGTGCTGCTCACTTTGCATTTGTGTTTATTTTGGTATTACCTGATTCACAATTCCTCCCGGTTCCCAAGATATTTGTAGTATTCATCACTGGACAGGAATACCTGTCAGGTGGACACAATCTAGTGGACAAGGTCAGCTTTGTTCCGATAGAGAGCCGTAACATAATCGGGAGATGACCTTGCACACTATTTGTGATGCTGCGGTTATATTTGTTATTATATTTTTGTGTTGGAACTATAAATATTTCAGAGACCATGTGGTCCCTAGACAAGGAGTGGGGTTCGTCTCCGCGGGACCCCCTGGATGAGGTAGAGGGTGTTGCTGCTTTAGCTCTCGTAGTATTCATATTGATGGACAGTTTTATGTTCTGCTGAGTTGTTAACAACAACTAGAAAGGAGAATGATCTTCAAAGGATAATATTACTTTTATCTTGTATTGCGCTGGCAGTGTTTGTAGTGATGTACACCGAGTACACAGTCTGCCCCTGCCCTGAAGAGCTGACAATCAAATGGCCTAATGCACAAGGAGATAAAGGGTCATATTTACTAAGCGGTGTTATGTCATAAGTAGAGATGGTCAAATTAGTAACAAACCGATCCGCAGATTTATTGCCATTTTTTTTTTTTTTTTTACCAAAATCTGATCTGCGGACGGAAATCCGACGGCGGATTTGATGAAAATTTTTTTTATCTGCACAAACTTCACGCAATCTGCCAAGCAAGAGAGATATAACTATTTTAGTAGAGCACTAATTACTATAAATCCCCTCACACCTCCCTCCAAATAACATATAGAGACACACCTGTACTCAAACACCCTAGCTACCTGGGAGATATGCAAAGTATATTTTAATGGGCCACACCTCCTAAAAGATTAAAAGATTTCCATAAGACCAATATTAACAAGCCTCCACGGCACATTTTGAGGACCCCACTGGTGTCAGGCCCAACAGTATCAGAACCCACAACCTCTGCTATTCAACAGCTCAACCGACGCAGCATTCTTTGGAGCCCTACTGCTCACACCTATGGCTAATCCTGCTGGCATGTCTCTCGGGTGTCTCAGGGGCGCTGCTTTTTTGTGCAGAAGGCACATTGAACTGGGAACCAGGAAGTGGAGGTGATCTGCTTATAAAAGGAGCCAGGGGGATGGGCTGCAGGTGTGAGGAGTGAGCGGTAGTGCTCAGAAGTATGCTGAGACAAGTGGTGCTACCCACCGTTGCAGCCAGAAGACGTAAATAAATAACCTTCTAACTTCACATGTATCCAGCTAATGTGCATCCATCTTGCTCTGCAGTTTGTACCTTGTGGTTTGGGGAATGCCTGTGCATGGAGTTATGAAGGTATTAAGCGATTCTGTGTGCTGGACCATCTTTTTGTCTTTGCATCAAGAATACAGCTCTGAGCTAACAGTGTGTATAATGTAAAAACAAGTATCATTTCTTATAGCAGGAAATATATTGAACTTTAATTTGCAGTGATACATTGGGTAACTTGTCTATGATTTTAGCTGCATATGTGTAACCAGACTTAAAACTTATTCTAAGGGAAGATGTTTAATGAAGGGAATGATGAAAATGTAGAAACTTTGTGGATTGAAATTAGTAGTGGAGGTAAAAGTTAAAAGACAATATTTGTAGGGATATGCTATAAACCACCAAATATCTGTGAGGTTGAGGAAGCCAAGATACTTTTGCAAAATGAGAAGGCAGCAGAACTAGGTCATGTTTGCATTTTGGGTGTATTTAATTATCCGGACATAGACTGGGGCAATGAGATTAGCATTACAACAAAATGATGTATACATAACTTGTCATATACCGCTCACCATGATACAAATGTATATATCTTATCTTTTAAATATTCTATTCCTGCTGGTGCAAAGAGGATAGTGCTAACAGACATGAACATAAATAGGGAGACAAAGAGTCCTCCTAGAAGATCCTCATTGGCTGCACACAAAGCTAGGAATAAATAGCAAGGTTTAAATACCAGGTGTATGAATGATTCAGTTAGCCGTAAGGTACAGGTAAGCAATCGCTCCCAGCACTGTGAGAGGATAATTGCCACTAAAAGCCACGTGGCAAAAATAATAAATCATGAACATTTGAATGTAATGGATCTAGATAATTTAGCTGTTCTTGAAGAACTCTTAATAGATAGTGATAGACCTTTAGGGGAAGGTCCTTTTACACAGTTGAAGGCAACATCAACATTCACACCACCACATGAGGTTAGTGCACAGGTAAAAGTGTTTACGGAACTAGTCACACATGATTTAGAAAAACTGAACAACAGGACTAGCAAATACAATCTGAGTATGAAAGAGCACAATGCACTTAGAGAACTGAGCCAAGATGACACCCTAGTGATTAAGCCATCAGACAAGGGTGGAAACGTGGTGGTTGTGGATAAAATAGTATATCTGAAGGAATGCCTGAGACTGCTGTCTGATAAAACTTGCTATCGAATACTTGACTGTGATCCTACGTCCATCTTCCAAAAAGAATTACTCACTATTCTCGAGCCAGGGAAATCAAACAAAATCATCACGAACAAAGAGTTTGAATTCCTACACATTAAGAACCCGAGGGTAGCTACATTTTACCATCTCCCGAAGCTACACAAGGGGAAGATCCCACCCCCAGGGACACCCATAGTGTCTGGCATTGGTAATTTGACATCCAATGCCAGCATCTATGTGGACAAATTGTTGCGACCGTTTGTGAGCTCCCTACCATCGTATCTTCGTGATACCAAGGACGTGCTGTTAAAACTTGAGGGCATCACCATCAGCCCAAGCACGTTCATGGTTGGTCTCGATGTTGAGGGATTATACACGAGCATCCCACATATGGTCGGCATGAAAGCCGTTGCCCACTTTCTACGATCTAGAGGGCAAGATTTATTAAAACACAACGATTTCATTCTCCAACTACTGGACCTTACCCTCACAAAGAATTACTTTGTGTTTAACAATAAGTACTATCACCAAATCCAGGGCACTGCTATGGGGACCACCTGTGCCCCCACCTATGCCAATTTATATCTAGGCTGGTGGGAGGAAACGGTGGTCTTCGGCGAGGCCCTGGAAGCTTATACTACATTTATTGATCTATGGGTAAGGTTCATAGACGATATTTTCATGCTCTGGACAGGGAGTGTGGATCTCCTAAATGAATTTGTCAAATTGTTAAATACCAACGAACACAATTTGAGATTAACTACTGTCTGGAGTCTACTAAGTATAGATTTCTTGGACATTACAATTCTCAAGGATACATCAGGAAAATTAGAAACCCCTATCTATAGAAAAAGTTCCGCAACAAACAGTTTACTTAGAGCAGAGAGCCAGCATCCAAAACATGTTATAAAAGCCATCCCAATAGGCCAATGTTTACGTGTTCGGCGTAACTGCTCAACTGTTTCTGAGTTCAAAGAACAAGCTAACCTACTGACAAACTGATTCCTAGAACGTGGACACTCAAAAGGTAGCTTGACACGAGCCTATAATAGGGCACTGAGTACACCAAGAACGCAGCTTATAGCCAATGTTAACCCGGGAAATACAGGAGGGGGTTATAAACCCATACGGTTTATTGGTACATTGAGTGACCAGTGGGGTTCAATCTATCGTATTATAAACAAACACTGGCATATCCTCCTAGATGATGATGACCTGAAAGGGGCATTATCAACAAGTCCCAAACTCACTAGCAGGAGGAGTCGTAACTTGAAGGACATCCCAGTGAGAAGTCATTTCCAGACTAAACAACGAGGTACATGGTTAGATCAGAAACCTAAAGGCTCATATGCCTGCGGTAGGTGTAAAGCTTGCAGATATGTACCAAAAACCACAGAGTTTACAGATTCATCAAAAACACGTATATTCAAAATGAAGGAATACATAAACTGCACTACAGAGGGGGTTATCTACCTGATTATCTGTTCCTGCGGAAAACTATATGTAGGCAAGACCTTCAGACAATTTAAAACCAGAATACTTGAACATCTTGGATCCATAAGGAATGTGAAAGACACCCCACTTGCACGACATGTGATAAGTGAACATGATGGGAACAGTGAAAAACTGATGTTAATTGGCATCGAACACATTCCTTGGGGTCAACGCAAGGGAGACTGGAATAAGATCCTTTTGCAGACTGAATGCAAATGGATCTATACATTACAAACATTGAGTCCAAAGGGCTTAAATGAGGGCTATATATACACTTCCTTTATATAGAGTAAGATGTTCATTATCCGGGAAGAATGGCTCGATAATAACACTCAGGGGGGTTTCTGGTATACAGTATAAAACTATATGTTCGTATTGACCTTTTGGGCGGACAGTATTGGTTATAACATTCCTACACCATCAAGATTTACACGATACATATATATGTAGATGTGTAACATACACAGAAATGTTGAAGCAGTGTATGTATGGACCTACAATGTATGCTTACATCTTTACCAGTACCCCTAGCCATCCTAGAGCCCATCTTTTGCCCTCTGTTACATCCACTTGATACATCTGTATCAGTTATCTGTTAAGTGGATTTATCTTTTTGAGGGGTATATATACACTTCTCCTCTATACATAATAAAATGTACAATATCTATGCACAATGGTTTTACAACAACACCAAGGGGGTTCATGGTATATAGCATAAATCTAGATGTTCGTTTTGACCTATTGGGCAGACAGCACAGGTTAGAACTCTCCTACACTACCAGGATTTACATATGATCATAGGTTTAGAATAAACTATATATACTGGTATGTTTGTGTATGTTGTACAATATTGAAGCAGTGTATATGTGGACCCTCATTGTATACTAACAACCGTACCAGTATAGCTTGCAATCTGAATGCAAATTTTCTGCTTTGATACACCTAATTGGTACACTTGTATCACTTACCTGTTAAACATGCATATTATCTGAATACTAATCCAAGTACCTCTTTAGATCAATAAATAGGTGGATCTAGCTGAAACCGGGTAGCTTCCTAGGAATAAGGACACAACCCTCATACTCCCACTCTATTTCTTGAATGAATGATTCATCGTAGCACCTATGAGGTTCATTTAGCTGTCTATTGCTTTAAGAGGGAGGTACAGACATATTAAGAATCGCTCGGCATTAGGGTATATAAGAGGACAGCGCTGCTCTGCATAACACCTCCCACCTTGAGAAAGCGCTGGTCCCCTTGCGCACGAAACGTACGTCGGCATGACGTCATCGCGTTGACGTCGTGGAGGAGGCAGTAACGGGGTGAGATCGGTCCTAGCAGTGGGGAAGTTGCGGGCTGTTTATTACTAGCAATATATGGGATACTACGGATTAGAAGCTATTTATATGTGCCTTGCTGTTGTGTGATACTAACTGTGAAGTATTTTGGCCTCACGGTCTGTCCAACGGCACAACACAGCAGGCGCTGTGGGACTACTCACACAGAGTTAAAGAGACAGACCAGGCTGTTTGGATTTGTCTGGCTGTTTACTTTGCCCCAATTGCGTAGTATACTGTTTTGATCTGTATAACTGCACATTACAGCCTGCAATGCATAATGTACCACCTAAAATAGAGACAAGTTAAGTACTTGTACTATGATATTTAACTATTGATATTGATTTTGTCTCACTTAACACGATTCACTCACTTGCTTAGGGATTTAACTATAGATCGAGTTGGTATTTATCCCTGATCATCCAGAGTTTGGTTGTCACCCGTTACATTCACATTTTAATTGTTTTTAAGTTAGTTTAGAGCATGAGTTATATGTTGTGTGTTATTTTGATTAAACAATAAATGATTTATTATTTTTGCCACATGGCTTTTAGTGGCAATTGTCCTCTCACAGTGCTGGGAGCGATTGCTTACCTGTACCTAACGGCTAACTGAATCATTCATACACCTGGTATTTAAACCTTGCTATTTATTCCTAGCTTTGTGTGCAGCCAATGAGGATCTTCTAGTGGGACTCTTTGTCTCCCTATTTATGTTCATTACAACAAAAGGAAACAGGTTTTTGGGGGTGCTTAAAGACCATTATATGACCCAAATTATCGAGGAACCAACCAGGAGAGGGGCAATACTGGATTAGGTAGTATCAAACAGTGTAGAAGTAATAACAAATATTCAAGTCCGGGAACATTTGGGAAACAGTGATCATAAATGATCAAAAGCTATATTATACTGATCCAACAAAGACTTAACATTATAGAAAGGCAGATTTTAATAAACTCAAAACCTCTCAACAGCTCACGTTTTCAGGATATCCCTGCTTCAGCACAGGTGATTCAATCAGTGGAAGCGGTGCTGATGCAGGGATATTCTGATAACCTGACCTGTTGGGGGGTCTTGAGGACTGGAGTTGAGAACCCCTGAACTAAGAAATAATTTGGGATGTCATTTTTGAAGGAAACATTTAGAAGATAAATGGGCAGACCTTAAAACATTGTTAGAAAAGCACACTTATCAGTGTATACCCGTGGGTAATAAATATAAAAGAAACACGTCTAAACCAATGTGGCTAAATAAACAGGTAGGGGAGGAAATGGAAAAGCAGAGGCAGGCGTAAAGATTCCTAAAGTCTGAACCGCATTATAAGCGGGGACTCACTGTACGGCCCGCGGGACCTCTGCAAATGCCGCGACCCCCCCAGAAAAGTTTTGCGCCCCCCCCCCCAGTTTGCGCACCGCTGCCCTATGGTATGCCAAGTATTGAACAGAACATGCAGTAATGAATCCCTTTACTGCTGTAGGGGGAAGTTACTGGCCCTCCAACAGCAGAGGGTAATAATAGCAGGTACGACCAGTTGAAACTCCTCCTAGGAAATGTGGCGTGCCGCTCCTGGCAATAACAGGCTTTTTCATAGAGTCATTAGAGCTGAAACCTTTCAGTCCTCTCCCCAGACAATTGGAAAGGTCAGAGATCTGATGGACTCCTGTTAAGAAAACGAGGCATGACAAAGTGGCATTTTTATTGGGTCCTTTTAATAGGAATGGTTTGTTATTACTTTCTTCCCATTGCTATAATGGTAGCCGTTAAATCAGCGCGATCTAGGGTTTGTGGAGCATTATTACTAGTCTACAGATTCCACAATGACGGTTTTGGTACATTAATAAAATAGTGATTAACTCAACAGAAAGGACAGCATACACGCTTACTGTAATATAGCCTTATAGGGAGCATCAAGTTATGTATTGGGGCATAACAGCAAGAAACACAGAATGTGACATATAATTGATTAGATGTCTGTCCACCCCTGGGCTCCAAAACAGTAACATCTAAGTGCTTTTGTGTGCAGTACTTTGCCTAATTAATGTAAAAACTGTGAAGCTGTACAATTAGTACAGTACAGTACAATTAGTACAGTAGAGTACAATTAGTACAGTAGAGTACAGTACAATTAGTACAGTAGAGTACAGTACAATTAGTACAGTAGAGTACAGTACAATTAGTACAGTACAATTGGTACAGTACAATTAGTACAGTAGAGTACAGTACAATTAGTACAGTAGAGTACAGTACAATTAGTACAGTAGAGTACAGTACAATTAGTACAGTAGAGTACAGTACAATTAGTACAGTAGAGTACAATTAGTACAGTAGAGTACAGTACAGAACAATTAGTACAGTACAATTAGTACAGTAGAGTACAGTACAGAACAATTAGTACAGTACAATTAGTACAGTAGAGTACAGTACAATTAGTACAGTAGAGTACAGTACAATTAGTACAGTAGAGTACAGTACAATTAGTACAGTAGAGTACAGTACAATTAGTACAGTAGAGTACAGTACAATTAGTACAGTAGAGTACAGTACAATTAGTACAGTACAATTGGTACAGTACAATTAGTACAGTAGAGTACAGTACAATTAGTACAGTAGAGTACAGTACAATTAGTACAGTAGAGTACAATTAGTACAGTAGAGTACAGTACAGAACAATTAGTACAGTAGAGTACAGTACAATTAGTACAGTAGAGTACAATTAGTACAGTAGAGTACAGTACAATTAGTACAGTAGAGTACAGTACAATTAGTACAGTAGAGTACAGTACAATTAGTACAGTAGAGTACAGTACAATTAGTACAGTAGAGTACAGTACAATTAGTACAGTACAATTGGTAGAGTACAATTAGTACAGTAGAGTACAGTACAATTAGTACAGTAGAGTACAGTACAATTAGTACAGTAGAGTACAATTAGTACAGTAGAGTACAGTACAGAACAATTAGTACAGTAGAGTACAGTACAATTAGTACAGTAGAGTACAATTAGTACAGTAGAGTACAGTACAATTGGTACAGTACAATTGGTACAGTACAATTAGTACAGTAGAGTACAGTACAATTAGTACAGTAGAGTACAGTACAATTAGTAGAGTACAGTACAATTAGTACAGTAGAGTACAGTACAGAACAATTAGTACAGTAGAGTACAGTACAATTAGTACAGCAGAGTACAATTAGTACATTAGAGTACAGTACAGAACAATTAGTACAGTAGAGTATAGTACAATTAGTACAGTAGAGTACAGTACAAGCAGTAGAGTACAGTACCATTAGTACAGTAGAGTACAGTACAAGCAGTAGAGTACAGTACAATTAGTACAATACAGTACAATTAGTACAGTAGAGTACAGTACAATTAGTACAGTAGAGTACAGTACAATTAGTACAGTAGAGTACAATTAGTACAGTAGAGTACAATTAGTACAGTAGAGTACAGTACAATTAGTACAGTAGAGTACAGTACAATTGGTACAGTACAATTAGTACAGTAGAGTACAGTACAATTAGTACAGTAGAGTACAGTACAATTAGTACAGTAGAGTACAGTACAATTAGTACAGTAGAGTACAGTACAATTAGTACAGTAGAGTACAGTACAATTAGTACAGTAGAGTACAGTACAATTAGTACAGTAGAGTACAATTAGTACAGTAGAGTACAGTACAGAACAATTAGTACAGTACAATTAGTACAGTAGAGTACAGTACAGAACAATTAGTACAGTACAATTAGTACAGTAGAGTACAGTACAATTAGTACAGTAGAGTACAGTACAATTAGTACAGTAGAGTACAGTACAATTAGTACAGTAGAGTACAGTACAATTAGTACAGTAGAGTACAGTACAATTAGTACAGTAGAGTACAGTACAATTAGTACAGTACAATTGGTACAGTACAATTAGTACAGTAGAGTACAGTACAATTAGTACAGTAGAGTAGAGTACAATTAGTACAGTAGAGTACAGTACAGAACAATTAGTACAGTAGAGTACAGTACAATTAGTACAGTAGAGTACAATTAGTACAGTAGAGTACAGTACAATTAGTACAGTAGAGTACAGTACAATTAGTACAGTAGAGTACAGTACAATTAGTACAGTAGAGTACAGTACAATTAGTACAGTAGAGTACAGTACAATTAGTACAGTACAATTGGTAGAGTACAATTAGTACAGTAGAGTACAGTACAATTAGTACAGTAGAGTACAGTACAATTAGTACAGTAGAGTACAATTAGTACAGTAGAGTACAGTACAGAACAATTAGTACAGTAGAGTACAGTACAATTAGTACAGTAGAGTACAATTAGTACAGTAGAGTACAGTACAATTGGTACAGTACAATTGGTACAGTACAATTAGTACAGTAGAGTACAGTACAATTAGTACAGTAGAGTACAGTACAATTAGTAGAGTACAGTACAATTAGTACAGTAGAGTACAGTACAGAACAATTAGTACAGTAGAGTACAGTACAATTAGTACAGCAGAGTACAATTAGTACATTAGAGTACAGTACAGAACAATTAGTACAGTAGAGTATAGTACAATTAGTACAGTAGAGTACAGTACAAGCAGTAGAGTACAGTACCATTAGTACAGTAGAGTACAGTACAAGCAGTAGAGTACAGTACAATTAGTACAATACAGTACAATTAGTACAGTAGAGTACAATTAGTACAGTAGAGTACAGTACAATTAGTACAGTAGAGTACAGTACAATTAGTACAGTAGAGTACAGTACAAGCAGTAGAGTACAGTACAATTAGTACAGTAGAGTACAGTACAAGCAGTAGAGTACAGTACAATTAGTACAGTAGAGTACAGTACAATTAGTACAGTAGAGTACAGTACAATTAGTACAGTAGAGTACAATTAGTACAGTAGAGTACAGTACAGAACAATTAGTACAGTAGAGTACAGTACAATTAGTACAGTAGAGTACAGTACAATTAGTACAGTAGAGTACAATTAGTACAGTAGAGTACAGTACAGAACAATTAGTACTGTAGAGTACAGTACAATTAGTACAGTAGAGTACAGTACAAGCAGTACAGTACAGTTAGTACAGTAGAGTACAGTACAAGCAGTAGAGTACAGTACAATTAGTACAGTAGACTACAGTACAATTAGTACAGTAGAGTACAGTACAATTAGTACAGTCGAGTACAGTACAATTAGTACAGTCGAGTACAGTACAATTAGTACAGTAGACTACAGTACCATTAGTACAGTCGAGTACAGTACAATTAGTACAGTAGAGTACAGTACAATTAGTACAGTAGAGTACAGTACAATCAGTACAGTAGAGTACAGTACAATTAGTACAGTAGAGTACAGTACAATTAGTACAGTAGAGTACAATTAGTACAGTAGAGTACAGTACAGAACAAGTAGTACAGTAGAGTACAGTACAATTAGTACAGTACAATTAGTACAGTAGAGTACAATTAGTACAGTAGAGTACAGTACAGAACAATTAGTACAGTAGAGTACAGTACAATTAGTACAGTAGAGTACAGTACAATTAGTACAGTAGAGTACAATTAGTACAGTAGAGTACAGTACAGAACAATTAGTACTGTAGAGTACAGTACAATTAGTACAGTAGAGTACAGTACAAGCAGTAGAGTACAGTACAATTAGTACAGTAGACTACAGTACAATTAGTACAGTCGAGTACAGTACAATTAGTACAGTAGACTACAGTACCATTAGTACAGTCGAGTACAGTACAATTAGTACAGTAGACTACAGTACCATTAGTACAGTCGAGTACAGTACAATTAGTACAGTAGACTACAGTACCATTAGTACAGTAGAGTACAGTACAATTAGTACAGTAGAGTACAGTACAATTAGTACAGTAGAGTACAGTACAATCAGTACAGTAGAGTACAGTACAATTAGTAGAGTACAGTACCATTAGTACAGTAGACTACAGTATAATTAGTACAGTAGAGTACAGTACAATTAGTACAGTAGAGTACAGTACAATTAGTACAGTAGAGTACAGTTGAGTAGAGTACAATTAGTACAGTAGAGTACAATTAGTACAGTTGAGTAGAGTACAATTGGTACAGTAGAGTACAATTAGTACAGTAGAGTACAATTAGTATAATTAGTACAATTAGTACAGTACAATTAGTACAGTAGAGTACAATTAGTACAGTAGAGTACAATTAGTACAGTACAATTAGTACAGTAGAGTACAATTAGTACAGTAGAGTACAATTAGTACAATTAGTACAGTAGAGCCAGACTGGCCAACGTTGCTATTTTGATCAGGTTGTCTCCTAGATATGTAGTTAAGACATTGGCTTTCTTCCTGATCCCAGTTAGTTTCCATCTTCAGGTTCTCCTCCCAAATCTTTCACGTGTTGGCCAATGTAGAACAGAACTAAATGGAACGGCACATGTACGTAGATCGCTAGTATTCAGCTTGTACACAAAAACCCTAGAAAGTACGTGCTCTCACCATTAGCATTTTCTTTCAAGACAAACTCTTATTTCTTACGCACCGGTGCTCACAACCACCATCTCCACCAATAGGCGCACAGCCGATACAGACACCACAATGGTTTGGATCGGCAGTCAAATGTATTGAAAAGTATAAGAAATTAAAAAGAAGACTTGCAGTGTCAGTGTGGCTGGATTCAACTCGCTATCATTGCAGAATCCCCTGCCTGCTCTCCCTCCCCTGCTCGCGCTCTCCCCCCTCACCCCCTATACCTTGTCTCCTGCATCAATTAATGTTGCGGGGTCATTTGATGCCGCATTGCCATGGCGACACGTCGTCTAAGCCATCGGAGACAAGGTGAGGGAACTTACAGAGGCCTCGCGAGGTCCCCCGCAATTCATTTAAATGCTTTGGGGAAGAGCGTGGGGCCTCTGTAAGCGCCGCCCCCAGTTTGCGCACCGCTGCTCTAGCACAAACATTGCAACGTTTCAGGGTCCATGCCCATTAGAGAGCAGTAGATGTCTAGATTAGATGTAACCCCTTTGTTTGATGCCGTATTCAGCGTTGTTGCGTTTGCCATACGGTGCTGTGATACGCATAATGGGGAGACCTTTTGGAAGGGTTTGGAATTGTATAGTGGTTAATGTTCGCATGTGCTGCTCTTTACCCCAAATTTTTTGCATCTGTATGTTGAGTACTGAAATGCACACAGTCAGTAACATACAACATACCTACACAAGCGTCCTAAACAAAACGTCCGCTGCTGTTTGCAGCATACATAGGAGCGTTGAAGGCCTTATTCGTACACAGAATTAGAAGATGCAGTTACCTATTTAAAGCAGCGGAACAGAAAGATCAATGTGACTGTCGCTCCGAGTGAAAAAATGCTTATTTAGAAGTTAAAATCCATTTATTCAGCTACATAAAAACGGACAAAGATAGGACATAACTCCTCCTCCCGCGCGTTTCAATGCCAGGTGTCCGGTATTGAACCGGACTGTCCTGTATTGAACCGGACTGTCCTGTATTGAACCGGACTGTCCTGTATTGAACCGGACTGTCCTGTATTGAACCGGACTGTCCTGTATTGAACCGGACTGTCCTGTATTGAACCGGACTGTCCTGTATTGAACCGGACTGTCCTGTATTTGGATACTCTGTCCAGTAAAAAATGAGAGGTACTGTAATACTGGACATGCATGTGTCCAGTATTTTCCTCCCTGGACATAGTGACCTGACGCACCTTTCACCATTGAGTCCGGTATTTTTGGATAAGCCACCTGGCAACCCTAGTTTCATGCCCACTGCTGCGCTTCTTCAAGGGGTGGGAAGGTGAGTTCTATCTCATTCAGACTTGCAGCGCGGAAGGAGAGGCGAGGAGGTGTTCCCTAGTGAGTGCGTGACTTCACACCACAACTGGCCAGGAGAGACGGGGTAAGAGGACTATCATAGCATCTATAGGGGTACACATATTAGTGGGGATCACCTGCTCTGTGTAAGCACCCCGCTACATTTGCACTATCATTACCCCACCTTATGTCTCTCCATCTCCTAGCACTGGATACATTACTTCCACAACCCAGAACAAGCTCCAGATTCATATATTTGTTATTGTGAATTATTATTCTCACTACATTCCTAGAGCTGATATTTGGTTACATTTTCATTACCTATTTAAAGCAGCAGTGCAAGCTGCCGTTTTTTTTAATTTTATTTAATCTCCCCCCCCCTTAATATGTGCATCAATTCAATCCACACAGTGATAAGTAATTAGCTACATTGCCGATCGATCTGTTATCCTGTGATCGATCAGCGAAGATTCGGCTCGGGGGTTCACTAAATGGCTGTCAGTGAAGCAGAAGAGGACTAAATATGCAAAGTTCTGTGGGGAAGATCGTGTGACCAGGCAGTCACTAGATACAATTGGTGCACTGCTAGAGAGAGGGCAGGGCTCAAAAAGGGGTGTGCCAGAGCCTGTTTCAGAAGAGGAAGGGGATGCTTGTTACATTATCATACATTAAAAATGTAATTCAGAGTTGTTTAAAGTATTTTCTCATAGTACAGAACTGATTTATTTAAAAAAAAAAAAAAAACACATAGGATGCTTGGTCTGCACCTTTAAATCAAGACCACCCTCCCCCTCCTTCTGAAACTAATACAGTACAGGAGAGACGTGCAAAGCACTGCTAACTTATTTACCCCGCGCCAAGTGTATTTGGCATGGCACCTGGAAAGTGCTGACAGGTTACGGTGATGTGTGGCAGGCTTTGCCCGTCCTTGTGCCAGGATTCTGCTGGGTGAGTTAGACGTGATGATTAGTAGAGAAAGGCTGGCATGTAACGCTGACCGGGCCAGCACTGCAGAGAGTGAGAGGTACATTTCTATTTGGGGGGATGCCCTTCTGTTTGACGTTTCCACTTAAATGGCTGACATTGTGGGATTGTTGTCTGCGTGTTTTTCAAAAAGTAATAAGGCATTCAGCGCTGGCACTGTGGTTATAGCAGCATATCTCCTAAATGGGCGTATGTTTATTTTCAACTAGCTGAACCGTTCCCTGGAGAATAATAGGGAATATACAACACATATTTAATTTGTGTACGTATAATTTTTTTTTACCATATAAAGGGTCTTCTACCAAACGTAGGAAACAGAGCAGCAGTATTTTCAGTGTTTCTTTTTGTAAGGACTGATGTCGAAAGCCCGTGTTAGAAAATCCCTGTGACGGCTGCATTTAATAGTCGTGTGATAGTGTTCATATTGCACGCACAATCCCTGCAATCTCCAACCCCAGAACCCACCACATCTCATCATTTTTTTTGTGTGTCAAAAGGAGTGCTACAGAGCGTGGCCAAATGTATACAACAAAAGACAGAAATACCCAATGCTACATCCAATGTGACACAATACATAGCTAAATACTTCAATGTGAGTATTCTCATGAGTAAGGGTCGTTTAGTTAAACCCTTTGGCCAAAGCGTTATAAGCCTGCAGCCACGTCACGGCATGACCGGTATGCAGCCACGTCACGGCATGACCAGTATGCAGCCACGTCACGGCATGACCGGTATGCAGCCACGTCACGGCATGACCGGTATGCAGCCACGTCACGGCATGACCAGTATGCAGCCACGTCACGGCATGACCGGTATGCAGCCACGTCACGGCATGACCAGTATGCAGCCACGTCACGGCATGACCGGTATGCAGCCACGTCACGGCATGACCAGTATGCAGCCACGTCACGGCATGACCGGTATGCAGCCACGTCACGGCATGACCGGTATGCAGCCACGTCACGGCATGACCGGTATGCAGCCACGTCACGGCATGACCGGTATGCAGCCACGTCGCGGCATGACCAGTATGCATCCACGTCACGGCATGACCGGTATGCAGCCACGTCGCGGCATGACCAGTGTGCAGCCACGTCACGGCATGACCAGTGTGCAGGTCCTAACTCTACCTGTGAAAATTCTCATCTACCTCTGCAGTGGAGGGAGAACGGTCTCAGTGGGCCTGTCCTGCACAGGTACATGGAAACACCTGCTACTTAAACAGTGGGGAGGGGTGAGTTTAAACCCAGGGAGGGGCGAGCTTAAACCCAGGGAGGAGGGATCACCAGCCTCCAAACAACTGTTGCCAGTTGACAATTAGAACACTAGACAGTGTTCATATTGTTGCAGAAATTGCAAATTTGCATTTATCTGACATCGGTGATGAGAAAAATTATTTTGTAAATCGAATTCCTGCAATAAAATAAAAAAATGTTTTACAATTGTATTTATTTCTTCATAACTGGAAACTGCACTACTGACGTTTGTGATCCGGAGAAAAGGAAACGCAGTGTATCCAGAACAAAAGAAACAGGTTTTCTGTGCTAAGTACAGAACCTCTGCAGTGAGGGCCAGCTACGGGGGTTAACTCTTTCAGAACTGGAGGCGCCACTGTGGACTTAGAACCACTCTCTGTGTCCCAACTTATCAGCACACAATACGATGGCAGCGACATAAATCCAATATTATACTTCATACTCAGTCGCAGCCTCTGATTGAGCCACCTGTGCTGAAGCTGGGACTGATTGAGCCACCTGTGCTGAAGCAGGTATATCCTGAAAACCTGACCTGTTGGGGGGGGGAGGGGGCTTGAGAACTGGAGTTAAGCCCCCCTGTGTTATACCAACTTCAACTCACATTTTTTTTTTGTTTTGTTTTTTTAAGGATTTCTTTTCTTTTCCTATCTTTCCTGCATCATCATTGTCCAACCCTGGGTAGGACTCCACAGAGGTCTGCAGCACTGTTTAATAACCGTTGTTATCTCTTAATCAGGTACTGTTCCTTTAAAGGGACTTCGGCACACGAGACTGGATGTACTCACTATGGCCACCCTATCAGTGTGAATGCCACGCTGCTGGGGGTAGTGATTTAAGAGCCAGGCGAAAGAAACACAACTGCCCAAATTGTGCATGTGATATTGCATATGAGTAATGCCACGTCCTGCGTGTGGATATTTTGGGCTGTTGTATTTAGGGCAGACTAGCAATTATATAACTGTGAAGGCCACTCCGACCTTCTCACCACATGTACCGCGAGGGGCCCCGGAGCCGGCTACCTCTGCCAAATCTTGACTCGTCAAATGGGCTCTAATGAGTAAGAGGAGTGCTAATTGCTGCAGTTGGTATTATTATTACTCGGTGGCAGGAGACCTATGTACAAGAGGAAATGAATTATCCATAGGACGGAAGTCACCTGAACGGAACCCCTGCTATTTGTGTTAATGAAGGTTATTGAGCGCATGTTCTCTCTGTGTGTTCATTCGTTTGCTAAGTCAGGACATCCCACAGCAGTTCTGCTGAGGACTTCAAATTCAACAGCAGATTGATACCTTCCTGGGTGGAACAGAGTAGAAACAGACCGGATAAGGATCCACTTGTCAGGCGCGTCTCTAGATTATGTGCCTCCCTTATGCAAGAACTATTAACGTGGCCCCACCCCCCCTAAAAACAAAACCCCCTAAGTGGGAAGCAGGGGGTCTCCGGAGCTGAACCATATTAATTTCAGCTCTGGGGACCCCTTGCGTCCCGAGATCCATCCGTAGGGAGTACCGGTATCTCCTGCTCAGGTTTAAATGCCCCAGGCACGCGGGCCAATAGGAAGCCGCAAGGGATGACGTCACGGCTTCCTATTGGACATTTAAAGCTGAGCCGCAAATAAACGGCAACCACTACGGAGGTATCTCTGGAAGCAGGGGGTCCCCAGAGCTGAAATGCACACGGTTCGGCCGCAGAGATGCCCCTGCATCAATCCTGTAACTATAAAAGAATAAATAAAGGACAGGGAAGCCGGATTGCTGTTACACTTTTCCTCTTGCCGTCCCCTGAGACATGCCACGGTCAGGCGGTGCCTTACCTGCTTACCGCCTAGCCACGGGCCTGCACGTCTCCCATCCAGTCTCTCCATTCTCTCACCCATGGAATCGCCAAGCATATCCGTACCCAAGTCATGTAGCGTGTCCGTAAATGTGAAAGCAGCTGATTATTTCCTTGAGAAATACTGCTGCTCCCACATTTTGCTGGGTCTTTCCCCTCCATTTGGTTCCTGTGTTTCTTAAAACTGGGACTCGTGTAAAATAACAGACCAAACGTCGCCAATTGAACTGGTTCCCATTGGGCTCCGCCTGCGCCCATTCAGATAAGCCGGCAATTGGCTTCATAGCTAGAGAGTCGCCTTTCCATTCTGCCTTTCTGCATCCTACAGTCCGAGGTGTTACAACAGGCAGGAAGATGGGCGGCCCAGGTGAGCGACAGGTTCTATGCTGACATGAAATGGTATGTTTTTACATTGGATAAACGTTCAGAAGTAGAAACACACAGTCTGTGTTACATACAGTGCTACAGCACGAGAGTAGGGGGAATAAACAGAAGGAAGATTAGTGCCCGCAGGAGCTTCCAGTATTTAGTGTGAATGTAAAGTGCGGGAGGGCTCGCATTGCTGCAAATCAATCTATAGGTGTATACTTGTTACAAGTGGCAGTGCCTTCATGATCGTACTGTTTTCCCTGAGCTCTATATCCCCAAATAAAATAGGTGTATAAATATGCTTTGCAGCGGCCTCCCCCGTGCTGGAGAATATTTGAGTCCCATTGATTGGAGTTGAGCACTTCTCCAGCGCTGGATGCCTTCACAGTAAATTGAATAAGACTCTTTACTGTATGTGCAAGGTGCAGGATCGCAGCCAATGCAATCTGCAGAGAGAATTCTTGGAATGATGCTGCCATCTGGTGGAAGTATGGTGACAGGAACCATCATTATATTCTTACAGTATACAATGCATAGCGCAGGGGTGCGCAAACTTTTGTTGCTGCGCCCCCCTGCCTGTTCTCGCACCCCCCCTTTACCTTATTGCGGCGTCATGGCGACGCGTCCTGAAGCCAGCTGGATCTCGGTAAGTTGAGCTGCAGAGGCCTCACGCGTTCCCCCGGCATTTAATTTAAATGCCTTGGGGAAAGAGCGCAGGGCCTCTGTAACCCCCCCCCCCAAAAAAAACTTGCGTGCCCCCCCCCTTTTTTGCGCACCCCTGGCATAGAGCACTTATAATGTGTGTGTGTGTGTGTGTGTGTGTGTGTGTGTGTGTGTGTGTGTGTGTGTGTGTGTGTGTGTGTGTGTGTATAGAACACTTCTGTGTATATAGTATTGTTTAAAAATGCTATATTTATAGTATTAGGTAATCTGGTTATGTTGAGAGTAGTAACAGGAATCCTGCTTTGCTGTGACTTGCAGAAGGAAGGATACACAATGTAAGGGGCCAGTCTTTCCCCCTCAATAATATCAAACCCTTCCTTCTTTTTTCAAATTCTTCACAAAATTATGAGGATTTTTTTAATGTACTGATCATCCTGTGGTTGCTACAGCAACCATTCAGAAAGTCATATCCACTTCCTCTTCTGAAACAGGCTCTGACCCACACCCTTTTTTAGCTCTGCCCTTTGGCAACAAAGTATCACAAACATAGCTATTGCTGTGTTCCAAGCAGCAGTGTCTATTACTCTCAAAGCTGTAACAATAATGTATTGTAACTTAGTAATATATTGTTACATATCAGCTGCAGCATTTCACTGACTGCAGCATAGTTAGAAGGCGGCCATTATGTTAGGCACACAATCGGAATTTGCACAGATTTATAACAGGGGCACCAAACGATTGCCAGCGTAGGTAAGAGTGTAGAATGATACATCGTCACATGCTTTACATATACAAATAAGAAAAGGTGGGGTGAGAATGTAGTATTGCTGCTTTAACCAGGTATTGCACTATATACCCACTAGCATTCCCTACTCACCTTGGTAAGGATTCAGAAGACACTCGCGGGTGGTTACATTGCTGACTGTATCCGTTCTTGGATATGGTACAGAGGAGTGTGCACTCGGTTTGTCACGCACAGGAGCTTACTCTCCATCTCTTCACATCTCCGGTAGAGCAGGAATATGACGGGACGCAGCCTCTTCCTCGGATACTGCCCACCAGTCACCTCGTACTGGTGGGCTCATTAACTGGCGGCCTGCGGGAGGGCATATGTGGGCTTGGAGTGGCCCCGTGGACTGTCTGCTAATTGCCGTTACATTTGTCACACTGCATGTCACTTAGCTAAGGTAATGTAAATATATATTGCACATGTGGTCTCGATGCTTATATTGCAGTACAGTAGAGTCTCGGTTAGCCGACACTCCGTTTTATCCGACATGCTCCCCCCACCCCCCCTTCTCAATTACCAGGCTTGCCGGCCGCACAGCGGAAGCGGCACAGGAGTCAGACAGCTAGCTGCAGTAGAAGACCATGTCGGCGGAGGGAAGAAGTTGACACGGTGGGTGGCGGCGGCAGGAGAAGACATGCAATGGAGCAGAGCAGCACAGGAGACGGCAGGGGAGGAACGCGCTGTAACACCGGCACCGGAAGTCTGACCCTGGTCAACTTCTGGTGTTACAGCGCGTTCGTCCTCTGCCGTCTCCTGTGCTGCTCTGCTCCTGCTCGATCACGTCTTCTCCTGTCGCTGCCCGCTTTTTCAGCTTGTTCCCTCGGCTGACATGGTCTTCTAGTGCCGCCATCTGTCTGACTCCTGTGCCTCTCCGCCGATAAGCGGGGAGGGGGGAGGGGGCGTCGCAAATGTCGGATAATACTTTCCGTACTCTCCGCCATTTGCGGTTATCCGACACACTATTGGTCCCGTTTAGATAAGAGACTCTACTGTATAGTCATGTTTAAGTCTGTAAAGCAGCAGTCCGTGCTGATCACTTCTGTTTTGGGCCCTTTCCAAAGCTTTTTTATTTATTTTTAAACCGTGATGCTTCATTCAGGAGATATACACATTCCAAATAATAAGTGTCCAGGAGGTTAACGTGGATTCTCCCCCAGAGCCCATTGCAGTCCGCAGGTTACCATAGCAGGACGGGCTCTGGGCAGGATACGCAGAGTAACTGATATCGGCATGTGGGAGAGAGGGAGAGAGAGCTGCTTTACGTTTGTACAAAGTGACATTACAATGCTTCTGTGGTCCTTCTATTCCAAATTTGTGTTGGAGGGGGCCCTTCGGAAAACCAGTTGACGAGCCCTGATGTACAGGAATAGCCGGTATC
Source organism: Ascaphus truei (assembly GCF_040206685.1). Classification (NCBI taxonomy): domain Eukaryota; kingdom Metazoa; phylum Chordata; class Amphibia; order Anura; family Ascaphidae; genus Ascaphus; species Ascaphus truei. Next base: position 13,666,240 of record NC_134487.1, read on the forward strand.
ATATCCGGAGCATGTGGGACCGGAGGTGTTACACTGCTGCGGTAACCTGGAGGCGGGTCAGGGGAGGAGAGCCAGGACTAGTGTCCCGGGCGGGCTGGATGCAGAGGGCCCGGCAGGCCGGCACTGGAAGTTAGGCCCAGGCAGAGGTCAGGTCCAACTCCTGCTGCAGCCACCAGTCCCCAGGCTCTCCCCAGCTGCTGTGGGCCTCTCCCGCCCGCGCTGGGCCTCTGATTGCCACCAGGACTCCCTCTCTTTCGCTAGTGCACACTGAAAGCTGAGCGCGACTTCCGACCGGGCCTGGCTTTCGGCGGGAGAGAGGCCCACAGCAGCTGGGAAGAGAGGCAAGCCCGGCGTGGGAGAGGTGTGTGTGTGTTTGTATTGTGTGAGGAGGGGTCATTGAATGGTGTGTGGGAGGGGTATTGAATTGTGTGTGGGAGGGGGGGTTATTGAATTATGTCTGGGAGGGGGTTTATTGTATTGTGTGTGGGAGGGGGGTTATTGTATTATGTCTGGGAGGGGGGAGGTTATTGAATTATGGCTGGGAGGAGGGGGTTATTGAATTATGTGTGGGATTGGGGGGTTATTGCATTGTGTGGGAGGGGGGTTATTGCATTGTGCGTGGGAGGGGGGGTTATTGCATTATGTGTGGGATTGGGGGGTTATTGCATTGTGTGGGAGGGGGGGTTATTGCATTGTGCGTGGGAGGGGGGGTTATTGCATTATGTGTGGGATTGGGGTTATTGTATTATGTCTGGGAGGGGGAAGGTTATTGAATTATGTCTGGGAGGGGGGTTATTGAGTTATGTCTGGGAGGAGGGGGTTATTGAATTATGTCTTGATGGGGGGGCTTATTGAATTATGAGTGGGAGGGGGGGTATTGAAATATTTGTGGGAGGGTTATTACATTTGTATGGGAGGGGATATTTAATTATGTGTTTGGGGAGGGTTATTGCATTGTGTGGGAGGGGGGGTTATTGCGTTGTGTGGGAGGGGGGGTTATTGCATTGTGCGTGGGAAGGGGGTTATTGCATTGTGCGTGGGAGGGGGGGTTATTGCATTATGCGTGGGAGGGGGGGTTATTGCATTGTGCGTGGGAGGGGGGGTTATTGCATTATGTGTGGGAGGGGGGTTATTGCATTATGTGTGGGAGGGGGGGTTATTGCATTATGTGTGGGAGGGGGGGGGTTATTGCATTATGTGTGGGAGGGGGGGTTATTGCATTATGTGTGGGAGGGGGGGGTTATTGCATTATGTGTGGGAGGGGGGGTTATTGCATTATGTGTGGGAGGGGGGGGGTTATTGCATTATGTGTGGGAGGGAGGGTTATTGCATTATGTGTGGGATTGGGGGTTATTGCATTATGTGTGGGGGGGGTTATTGCATTATGTGTGGGAGGGGGGGTTATTGCATTATGTGTGGGGGGTCGGTTATTGTATTATGTGTGAAAGGGAGGGAATCCCAGTACATACTTGAAAACGAGACGTAACTCTCAATGTATTACTTCCTGGTAAAATATTTGATAAAAATTGCATTGTATGTGTGAAGTGGGGGGGGGGGGGAGGGGGCTAATTGCATTGTGTGTGAAAGGGGGGGTATTGTATTTTGGGTGTGGGATGGGGTATTGTGGGGGGGACTTGTATGGGTATCGGGAGGATTGTGTGTGGAGGAGGAGTGAGGAAAGTGTGTGTGTGTGGCCAGGGGGGGAGGGAGGAATCAGTGTGAGGGGAGGTTGAGGGAGTGGGATTGAGTGAGAGGGGGGTAATTAAGTGGGGCTCACAAAGGCTGCTGACACGGGTGGGGGGGAGCTCGTGGATGGGGGGTGGTCACTAGTCCTGGACACCGGGAATTCTGTCAGCTGCCCTGACCGGGAACACATCTATGTCTAGGTATTTACAGCAATGGGAGCCGATAAGTACAGACTGATAGTAATTAACACACAGGTTTTATTTTAACACTGTCACTGCCAGATGGGCAGCAAAAGGGGTTAACTGGGCTGTATTTAATGTGAATGAGTCCAGAGGAAATTCTGAGATGGAAAGCAAAGACGATTGTAATAGGATAGTTGATTCTGGCCTCAATTATGGAGCTGTTTAATGACTGCGATGTGCTATGAAGGTGAGGATTAGAGAGACATTTTAAACATGCGTTTGAGTAAAGTTAGGATTAGGAGAGCTGAGCTGAACTGCGATGTAGTGGAGACCAGGACAGGCTTTTGATGTCATCTGTAGTTCTCACTGGTGCTTGGGCCTCCAGCATTAGGGGGCTCCAAGGAGTTCGGAGGTCAGCCCCCACTATTGCACTCTTTCTCCCCCTGCCCTAGGACTGATACTCAGACAGGGGTATATTAGAACAAGGAGATCTTTATTTGGCAGACACTTCAGGATGGTCTTACAGCGGTGCATGGTCTTAGAGGTTTAATTCCTCTGGATGGTGCTTTGCCCTGATAGTATAGGACCTTAGGCTGAATCTGATGTTCCCCTAGCTCAGAAGCTGGGGGTGGGCATGCTCATCCTGCCATAGGAGAGACTGACAGCTCTTTGCTTCCTCTCTCCACCAGAGTAGGAACAAGACTGAAAAGTTTTGGCTCTACCTCTTCCTCAGGAAGCAGGGGTGGGCTCATGGTCTGTATCTATCCCTGCACACAGGCCATGAATCACCACTGCACTCCTGTCCATCAAAGAGGAGCACAAGGAGGTCAAAATCACACAGGTTTAACCTGTTAAAGCCTGCAGCTAGCAGGGACTTACATAACAGGGGGAAAGACTGGTATAAAGAGACATATCGTGTTACAAATATATAGAAGGAAACAATGCATAAAAAAGGACAACATATAGTTTGAGTAAAAACCTATATTAAAACATGTATTGGGACAAGTGTCTTTAACAATAGGACTAGCAGGTCCTTAGCATAATCAAAAGACAGAACATCAGTAAGTGACAAAGTGAAGACCTTGTGACTCTTGATAAACGACTTTGCCCGAAACGTTGAATCTCTAAGGCAGGGCGGCCAACTCCAGTCCTCAAGAGCCACCAATATGTCAGGTTTCAAGGATATCTCTGCTTCAGCACAGGTGGCTCAATCAGTCCCCGCATCAGCACATGTGGCTCAATCAGTCCCTGCATCAGCACACGTGGCTCAGTCTTCGATTGACTCCCTGATGGAGCCTCCTGTGCAGAAGAAGGGATAGCCTTAAAACCTGACATGTTGATGGTCCTTGAAGACTGGAGTTTGCTGCCCCTGCTCTGTGTCATCCTTTACACCAGGGGTCTCCAAAACCAGTCCTCAAGAGCCACCAACAGGCCAGCTTTTCAGGATATCCCTGCTTCAGCACAGGTGGCTCAATCAGTGGCTCAATTGAAGACTGAGCCACTGATTGAGCCACCTGTGCTATAGCAACGATATCCTGAAAACCTGACCTGTTGGTGGCCCTTGAGGGCTGAGTTTGGAGACCCCTGCTTCACACGCTTCTGGAGCTGGTAAGGAGTTTCCTCTTTACAATGTGTGTTCTTCTAGTTGCTGGTTTTCTTACTCCTTGTGATTATTGATGTTATGTCTTTTGAGGACTTGTTAGTGCGATTGGGAAAAGATACTTGTTTCAATACATGTTTTTGCACAAACTATGCGTTGCCCTTTGTGTGCATTATGATGCAATGACACCTGCATATTTAATTGAGACCTTTTTGCTGCCAGCAAAGGGGTGACCACAACATATTATCAGTGGCTCCTAAGCTGTGATTATGCTGCCAGGTAATGTGCATCGCTGCTTTTTACAAATGTAACCGTTTTTTTTGTAATTTATTTCAAAAGGTTTTTTTTTCTTTCAAGTACTACAAAGTACCAAGAACGCTCCGAAAAGAAATGACTTTAATTTACTTTGACATTTAGTATTAATAATAATAAAAATAATATATAATTTTACTGACTATGTATGCAGCACTTAACACAATATCTTGCAGGTACAATAAGTCCAGGACCTAAGGGGCTTATCATTTAGTTGGTTGCCCGAGCGCGAGGGCTTAACGTGCTTTGCTGAACGCCATCAAGAGTTGACAGTGGGAATCAAACGAGGTTACTCTGCTTAAAATGCAATGTTCTTACCTTTACACTGCAGTATTTCCTCTGCATTTAAGGAGCTAACTTATATAGCTCGGCAGTACAATGGGGGGGTCAAGAACACCAACAATATACCGTACAATGATACTACCGTGATATAACACATACCGACTCAATAGATAAGAAGGTCCGAACACTCTGGAGTCACAGATGTCAACCTCCAGGGAGCATCTAGGAGGTTCTTGACCAAAATATGACTTTTTAATGGAAATGTCCTAGGTCCGATTAGTGAGACGCCATTCAAGTCCATGAGAATGTGGATGCTAAAAATGCGTGAGACCGACTCATCATATGTTCATCGTGCATTTTATTAAGGCAATCTCTCATAAAGACTCCTTGTTGCTTCCATTGGCAGAAGAGACGGAGAGCACGTCAGGCACATACTTCCTCTCTGAGTACGTAACCTGCAAGGAGGGGAACGTTTTGATTGCCATTCGGGGGAGAGAGAAGCTGACAAGATCCGTGTTAGCATCAAGATTGCATATTCATGCGGAGCTTTAAAAATACAGCGCGTGACTCTGCCTGCCCCGTGGCATGATGGGATGGGTTTATGCATGTGGCAGCGCCATCGCTAGCACCCTTTACGCTTTTACAGGGGGACGTTATAAGAATTAAACAAAATAACGTTTTTATAATGGTTAGCGACCAGTGAAAAGGTATAAAAACCAGGTTTAAATGTGGTCACATAAGGTCTTTTTTTTTACTAAAGTTTCCATTTCTTTTATTGTCAAGAGGCTAAATTCCGGAATTTGTTTGATTTTAGAAATTAGTAGAAATTGCCGTGTTCGGCAGTATTGCAGACCTGAGGGAGAGAGGAGAGCTTTCACCAGCTTGTCTCCTAATTCCAGGGTTGCCACCTTCTATTGAAGGCCAAACCCGAGACTTTCCGCCGGAAACATTGTTACATTTATGTATCTAACCTGCGGCAGCATCTCCCCCTGCACGTTCCAGTCAGCGTGGCTTTGCGATGTCAAATGGCGCGCGTTGCCATGACAATGTAACGCGCTGTCGCCATGATAACGGGTGACACCTTACGGCGCAGAGGCATCACGCGACGCCCCGTTGTCACGCTGGGTGAGGCAGTGACATCATGTAGCGTCCCGTTGTCATGGCAACGGGCGTCATTTGCCGTCGCTTTTCAGGAGATAAGTGCCCGAAACCCGTAGTCTCCGGGGTCAAAACCGGAGTGGTGGCAACCCTGGTAATATCTATTGTTAGTCCAAATAAAAAAAGGTGTCCCCTAATACTGAAGGACTCATTTGATTTTAGAGTTTTCTATTGATTTTCATGTGTGTATATATTTATTTTTCCTATGTGTTAACTGGTTGAGCGTTATCCAGGCCAAAGCTGTAATGTCCTTGATTGGTCCTCTCTCGATATCTGCAGACTCCAGCCCCTCTGGCAGTGATGAGGTTATACTGGAGCTTCACCATACAACAGTCAAATTGTGCTGAGAAATAGTGGCACTTCGATATACTCTTAATAAACACAATGGCACGTTGTAGCTGCTTTATAACGTTGATGCTTAAAAATGCTACCGTAGGATCTATTTTACGATTAAAAAGTAAAAATAAAAAAAAAATTGTAAATAAAAAGTAGATTTTTACCGAAGGATTGCTCTACCTTAACCCTGCAGCGTTGCATTGTGTGCTTCTATAGAAAAAGGAAAGCACGGTTTGTACAGGCTGTGCCTGTGTCTTTATCAACAGGTCAAAATGTAAACTTGTGAGGTCCAATTGGGACAGCCCAGCCATTTAGTGTAGAGAAGCCCGGTTGGTCCTGGAGAAGAGGAACATTGTTGCTAGTCGCCATGGTTTGCTAATGGTCCCCATAACAAGGTGGACTTGGGATGCAGAGACCACGCGGGCAACGGCTTGAAATGAACCTTCAGAGCAGTCTTTATTGCACCACAGAACGCAAAAACTACAAACAAAATAGCGTAGCTCGTGCTACCTTGCATGTTTCCGTGTAAATACTCTGCCTGAGCCTTATTAGATCTTGAATCTCATTGGATTAGATCTCTACCCTCCCTAGATCTATAATCCGTCCAGCAGGACTGGAGAAACCAGTGCTGTTGTTGTGGTCAGCTTTTTATCAGGCAGAGAGGCTATCGGCGCTTGCTGCAGTTCACCTGACACTGCTATGCTAGCATCCCAGCACCAGACATTAGCCCTGTCACTGCCCTCGGACCACATGAGTTCTTTACTGATGCTTGTACACCTGTTTTAAAGGCCCCGTCTCAGAGATCTTACAATCTGTTGTTGGCGCCTGACGCAGATGACTTGACGAAGTTCCCAGAGAGCCGACTCTATTTATTTTTCTTACTGGGTTCTCCCAAATGGATTTTGTACGGTGTGATTAGCATTAAGCCTCCGTTTCTCCCCGTGGGTGCCTGTGAAGAATTATTTACCAGCCTATTTTAAACCGTCGATGTCTGGGGTAGCCAGCAATGCGTGGATTTTAAGCGCGTTACCGGCAGAAAGGCGAATAACCGTGGTAATCAGTTACATTGTCTTCTAATTAGCGCAGCAGTGAAATTCTAACAGCTCATTAATTAACACGGGCGCTTAGATCCAGAACGCAGGTTTTTATCGAGGCTTTTAAAACGATTATCCAAGACTGTAAAATGCCTGGAGCGGACCATCGCCATACGGGACCCCGCGTCCGGGAGGGGCCTTCAGGGAGGAAAAGCACACACCAGGCATTTCGCACTTTTATGCCCCTCCGCATTTTCATCACTTCGTGTTGTCTGACTGTCCCGATCCTCCACTCGCTGAAGAGAATGGCAGGTTCATCCAAACTCCCAAGGGATGGCTCAAAATCATGTTGCTTTTTATGCTGAGAGAAGCTGGCTTTAAGAACGCCTTCTGTTTAAATTGCTGACGCCTCCTTGGCTTGATCTTCATACGAGCACCCCCTCGCCCTAATGTATGCATGGGAAGGGGGAGTGGCTGATGAAACAGTTACAAAGTGGCATATGGCAGAGATAATTTCTGTTCCTTATGCAGTAAATATGCAAATGTCGCAGCTTATTTAGAAGGGGTGTCATTAATAACCAAGGTTTCAGATGGGCAGCTGGACCAGTAAAAGCAACATGTTCAAGGAAGATTTACCTACCCACCCCTATCATTTCCATATTCCGAACCTATTTGAACACAACACGTAAATTGAATTAACATTTTGCGATATAAAATTCCACTTATCAACCCAAACCATTCCATTTATTCTCCAGGCTCTGCTTTCCGGCTCAGTCGGTTATAATTTTCCGAGCTCTTTATCTATATAAATGTAATTAGCCGTGATATCATCACTATATTATAGAACTAATTAAAGATTTAGATAAGTGCTGAGAGTGCCTATTTAATACGCCATAAAGATCAATGTGGAAAATGGAAAATGCCGTACTTCAGATGGTTGTGAAGTTTATGAAACACAGTGCCCCAGTCAGTAGATTTGAGAAGAAATCTGATTTAACTGCACTTAATGGGGCTTATTAAGGTTTAAAAAAAAAAAAAAATCTTTAAATGAGCTTCTTTGCCATTTCATCTCCGTGTAGTTTTTAGTATATTACACAAATTATAGCTGATTGTGAAATACCAAGTGGTAGTTACATTGAGTGGGCAAGGTGACCTCATTACAAACAGTATGATGTCATAAGCAATAAGCATCTTTGTGCATGACCAGTATATGTATAGCTCACAATTATACTATACACATAGTTGTAATGATATACACCAGGAGTGCTCAAGCCTCCCCACCCCCTCCCCCCCAACAGGTCAAGTTTTCAGAATATCCCAGCTTCAGCACAGGTGGCTCAATCAGAAGCCCATTCGAAGACTGAGCCTCTGATTGAGCCACCTGTGCTGAAGCAAGGACTGATTGAGCCACATGTGCTGAAGCAGGGACTGATTGAGCCACCTGTTCTGAAGCAGGGCCTGGTTGAGCCACCTGTGCTGAAGCAGGGATATCCTGAATACCTGACCTGTTGCGGGGGGGGACTTGAGAACTGCAGTTGAGCACCCCTGATATACACAATCATTGAGTTTACATTACTTAAATACAATTTGAGAAAGGAGCCCCAACCCCGCCCAAATGGGGAGCTGTATTCCCGCTATTTTGGAGTAAACATGGGGAAAAGCGATGCATTTGAATATTCACCTTTTTGCATAAATGTATCAATGGACTTTCCTCCAATTGTGAGCACCAGTTGGGGAGTGTCGATAAGCGGAGTTACCAGGTGAACATAATATGAGACGTATCAAGTTTTGCGTCTCCTCCATTTTCCCCTTTCATGTATGGTGAGAAGAATACGTCCAGGTCGTAACAAACATCGTTGCTTCACAAACAAGCTTACAAACATTGACATTGATGCCAGAACCACTTGGCCCATTTAGTCTGACCATCCTCCTGTCCACTGTGGAACCTCAGACCCTATCAGATCATTTGTTTTTGGTTTTTTTATATTTCGGATGTCTTGTGTCTAGTCCGACCATTTTTCTTCATTCTCTTACTGTATATTATCCTCTTATCAGTTCTGTTAGAAGTCTTTTCCATGAATGCACCGCCCTTGCCAGCTGGGCGAGCGAGAGCAACAAATTAACCAATTGCACCAAAAGACGCTTCTTTGCGTTGATACATCTAGCCCTAAGTGGTAAAGAATAGGGCTTAGCGGTGTTCTTGGACAGTTGACCCCACGGGTGTCCTTGTGCTGTTCCAGGTTAAGCATGAGAGCTGGGGGCCCTTGTGGTGTACCTTGAAGGACACGTGACTTCCTGCAGGTCTGAAAGCTGATTGTGGCCAATCAGAGGAAGACCTTGTCTTCTGCTCATTTCAGGGAGTCGGAAGATAGGGTGATCTGTGACAGTGATAACATGGCCTGAAAGTAGAATGTCTGCTGGCTAACCGCTGCATGCTTATATATCCAAATGTGTCCAGAAGTGGTTTACATTATTTATTTATTTTTATACATATTTTCTGTACATTTTGCCAACGTTGTGAAATTTCACCTTGCTTGAAAATGAGCAAAACTTTAGCAAAAATACACACGTTTCTGCCCGAGAATTTACGGCTTCGCCAAGCCTTTTCAACCCAGACACTGAAAAAGGGGCTCTTTCTCCTCTCCAGCACAAGCCATATTTTCTGGACTGTGTTAGAAAGACGGATCGCTTGCTAATGCTAACAAGGTCACAATTGTTTTGGCAGAAAAAAAAAAAAGACAAGGTTCGCAAACTCCTGCAAAAGTTTCGCACATCTCTGATCATGAGAGGATATGGTATTATGATTTAGTAATGAAGGTTTTAAATCCGTCATAAATCAACATTGCTGGTTTTTGACCACACCAGATAAATGGGAAATCGCACACAGCCCACAAAAAGGGTTTTTTTCCCCCCAATAACTTATCAAACTCATCTGTTTCCTCAGAAAGATTTAATCACCCTTAAAGAAAAATGTTCACCGATTTATAATTATTTTCCCCTGCGTAAAATGTATGTACAGGTGCAACTTCTGGTTGTAGACTGCTTGACAAGGAAAATCTGTGACCATCGTAACTCATCGTGACCATCTGTAACTCGTGAGATGGTCCACAGCAGGCTGTAATGGCCCATCGGATTAACACAGCGGGGGTCCCATTCAAATGCAGGGACCTCCGCTGTGTTATAATAATAATAGCATGTTCTTCTATAGCGCTGCTAGTTTTACGTAGTGCGTTACAGAGACATTTTGCAGACACAGGTCCCTGTCCCGTGGAGCTTACAATCTATGTTTTTGGTGCCTGAGGCACAGAGAGATAAAGTGACTTGCCCAAGGTCACAAAGAGCCGACGCCGGGAATTGAACCAGATTCCCCTGCTTCACACTCACTGCCAGTCAGTGTCTTTATTCACTGAGCCGCTCCTTCTCCCATGTTAATCCGATGGGCCATTAGTCTGGCTACAGGAATTTTGCAGCGTGGGATGGGTTTAAAGCTGCAGTTCAGTCAATATCCTGCATGTGTGTTTTTTTTTAATAAATCAGTTCTGTAGTAAGAAAAAATACTTTTAGCATTTTCTGTTTTTAAAAAAACTACTTTTAAAGACCAATTTTCTTGTATTCTATTTTAACAGCCATTTGCTAAGGCACTGCCCCTTCATGTCCTGTCACAAGCCCTGGCACACCCCTTTGTCAGACCTGCCCTCCCTCTAGCACATGTCAGTGCAGGAGTGCTCATGAATATTCATGAGCTTCCACTGACAGACAAGCAGAATATAAACAGATCCCTTCACTTATTATGTCACCAAATTTCGACCTATCAATACATGGAGAACAAATTGACCTGCAGCTATACAGTTCTTTAGGTAATTAGAGATTGCACACATGAAACTATTGAAGTAAAAAAATAAATTTAAAAAAAAAAAAAGACTGAACTGCAGCTTTAAGTGCAGAATTTTCAAGTCTAGCAACCTGCAACCAGCAGCTGTTGCTGTATCTATTTTCTTTAGGTCCGTGTATTTAAAATCTTATCTGGTGCTTACTGTTCTTCCCCACTATCTGTTTGGCGAATTAAGGCAGCACAATTTGGGTATACAAAGCCACAACAGAACAAAACGGTGGATTAACAATTTGCCTGTGTGCTCAAGAGATTACAAACCGTTTTAACACAAGATTGGATAAGGATTGCAAAAACGTACAAAGCATTTAGTTACATTGGCAACATTGGGGGGATAATAGCTCATTTACACCTCAGACTATGGATTTGTTCCAGCAAAGTTGTCCATCACCTATATATAAACCCCACTACATGTGCCGCTGCTACAGTGTCCCCTTTGGTCCTAGAATCAATCCCCCCTCTTGCAGCAAAGTGAGCTGTGATTATATGAAAAGTAATTCCACAGCCAATTGGTGACTCATCTACAAATCGCTAAGTGACACTTCAGATTCTGGCGGATGTCACCCTGCCTTTGACCCACCTGGTAGATGTGTAACTGGGGCCACCCACATTTAATTTCGCACCGCTGTGCCGTAAGAAAATGATGTCTCAAAGCACACGGTAAACGCAGAGGTCACCCTGCTAAGCAGAGATTGAATCTCTCACGGAGAAATGAGGATTTCATTGTGAATTCTGCGGGTTCCTGTCTGTGCGGCCCTTCCTTTCCCCGTGCTGGGTGAGAGGTGAGAATTAGCATTTAAATGGAGTGGTATTAATAGCACACCTCGGCACCAACAGCTTCTGAGATGATTTTGTTACCTCTTTCAAAATGGATAAATCTATTGTTTCTTCTCCATCACTCCTCGTCTGCAAAGTTTGGGATCTTATTTTCTTCCCTATTTATCTGATGTCCTACAGCAAAATAATAATAAATTATATATACATATATATATATAGCAAAAAAGGTTTTATCTGTCCACCTCACAATATAAATAAAAAATAATATATGTATATATACACACACATTCACACACTGCCTTGTGTAATTTTTGTGTGTCTATTGTAATTTCTGTAGCGATAGATACAGTCGCCCCCTTCTCACGAAAGACTAATTGGCCAACACTCCTAGGGTTGCCAGGCTGCTTCTCTACTGGGCGCAATGGTGAAAGGTGCGACGCGCGCAAGAAAAATCAATGGGGAAGTATGTAATTTATAAATGATCTGGCCGTCACGTCATTGTTTCTAGATTTCACTTAGTTTGCAGCTATTTGCACCAACTTCATATTCTAGTTCCAAAAAAATAAAAAAAATTAAGTGAAATTTAGAACCGATTACGTACCGGTCAGATAATTTATAAATAACATATCTGCAGTCACACTGGCCCATGGCGAGCAATACTGATCTTAATACTCCTCTCCCACACATTTCAAGATTGTAGCTCCTCTCACCCGCCTCCCCCTGTCATTTTCACCCTTCCAGGACAGCCACAGAAAACACACACACAACAGGTCAGACCAAACACACACACAACAGGTCAGACCAAACACACACACACACACAACAGGTTAGACCAAACACGCTCACCCTCCTCACCGCTCCATGCTGTTTCCTCATGTCCCTGGCCCCAACCTTCCCCTGATTGGCTGCTCCTGGGTAATGCCCAGAGAGGTAATACTAGACACATACATGTCCGGTATTACCTAATTTTTTACTGGACTGTGTCCAAATACAGGACAGTCTGGTTAAATACTGGACACCTGGCAACCCTTGGTCCCAAGGCTCAACAAAGTATCCGGCCGCTCCTCCTCTTACCGTGCAGCCCAAAACTGGAACAACCTACCGGAGACTCTCACATCCACCACCAGTCTAAGTTCTTTCAAATCTAAGGCTGTCACACATTTTAATCTGATCTGTAACTGTTACATACGCACATAATATATATTATCTTTAACTGTGCATGCAATGTCTTGTATATAATGTATAACCTGCTCATTATGTAACTGTATTTGTAACCATGTATTATTTGTCTTAACTCTATGCCCAGGACATACTTGAAACGAGAGGTAACTCTCACTGTATTACTTCCTGGTAAAATATTTTATAAATAAATAAAAATAAATAAATAATACACTTGTGGCCAGACACATATCCACTGGACTTACCCTCTCCCTACTGTCTCTTAAGTCTCACAGCGTACCACTTAGATTGTAAGCTCTCTGAGGCAGGGATTCCCTTTTCAATGTTGTGCATGTATTTTTGCTGCACTTATTGTATTGTGTTCCCATATTCTAATGTCTGCTACATACACTGAGGGTGACTGACATCCCATATAGTCCTGGACAAATCAAAATGTGTTTGTGCCGGGAAAGATCCATTAAGACAATGGTGCTCAACTCCAGTCTTCAACCCAGTTCTGGAGAGAAGTGCAAGAAAAGCTGGAACGTCCTATTGTCCTATCAAATAAAGGAGACCCCTGAAGCTCTTACAATGTGTGTGCTGCGTGGAGAACTTGTATAGACCGCACGTATTCTACTTAAGTGCACTGATTGCTGGATCTAAGCAAATACATCTCTTCCTATGCTCCATCTTACTCGCGGAACAACAAGCTTAGGGACCTCCTCGCCAACCTGCTCCTGGCATTGGCTAAGCTAGCCATGTATAAGACCAGGACGCAGCGTTTGGAAGGGGAGGTACCAATGAACGCAGTGGCCATGTTCTGGGCGCTGGTACAGAGTGCTCGGTATCCCCCCAATCTGATTTTTTTTTACATTAACTCTCCTATTTTAGTGCACTTTATTTTAATGTACTGTTGCACTAGAAACCGGTTTATGTTATATTTTTTGTTAGTCTGGTATTTTTTTTTCTCACTGCGTTCTTAATGGACCAGTGAGTTACCTGTTGTTCTGCTTTGCCGGCCAATCAGAGCTACCGGATTAAATAGTCCTCCTCCCCCAGAGGAACCAGCCACATACACTGAAGAACATGAGTGCAGAAAAGCAAATCTCCCCCCCCAGTGAGTGATCCCATTTTCCCTACGTGCTGTAACGACTTAATGGGAGAGCCTCAATGCGGTATCGGAGCTCGATATCGCTTAACTGCCATTCCGGTCAATGGAAGGTAACGTGGCCTGAAGCTCTGATATCACTTTATCAGAGAGTAGGGAACCCGGGTGCTGTGTGCCCTTTGTGTCTTCTCTTTTTGGCATTGTCGTATGGCAGTCTCAAGCATTTGTATTGTAACTTGTCTCCGCTAACACTTCCATTGCACCACTATCCACCCTTTCCCATAAAACTAGCACCCTTCAGCTGTGGCACACGGTCTCCAGTACTGTCCCCTATTTTCTCCTCCGCCTCCACTCAATCTCCCTCTCCTCTCTGTGTTCTATAACCAAACACAGGTCATTGCAGTAGCCTTTAGTTATAATACTAGCCTTTGAAGTAGGACACTCTAGGTTGGAGACCTAGTAGCGGTTCCACATGTATGTATGTATGTATATCTTTTTGGAAAAAGAAAAAGGAGGCGCGTGCCACTTAGAGTAAATCTGTGTTGACATTTATTATCAAAAATAGAAGTGAAAATAGCACAGTCACAAGTGTAGCTAGAACATGCGCAGTGAGAGAGATATTATCTCAAGTAGATGGTTCTCATCTGGGACTTCTTATGCTCCAAAGCAAAGGGCAGTCACTCCGAATCCAGGGTCCATGATGAAATATAGGAGTCCATGCCTGTGAAACATCCAGGAAACGAACAGTAGCAAAGTTGTCCAATTGTATCAACTTAACCACTGTACGTATGCGCAAGTGTCTCCATGCACCGGCCGCTCGTGGAGACGTGATGACATCATACGTCTAAACATCCGTGTCCCAACTAGTTTCGGCAGCACGTGGCTGCGTCATCCGAACTGCCACGGCACTTAATATCCTTTTATTGATGGTCCTATACATCATATGGACTAAATGTATGGACTTTTTGTTGTTGCAATTATCCCGTTATTCTCAGCACGTTTATATGTTCATTGAATTATCACGCTCCTATGTACACTTTTTTTTTATGTCGATGGTTCACTGTCATTACACCTAATTATATGATTTTTTTCACAAACACTTTACCTTGATTGTACCTATATACGTTTAGGAATCACAATATTATTGGTATATCTTAGCAAGCGCTCACTTTTTGTTTGTCGTAGTATGTATATCTTTATTTATATAGCGCCAACAGAGTACTCAGTGCTTTACAAAGACAATACAGTACAGGGAGTTATAATAATGCAATAAGCGCTGCAAAGTCAGAGAATAGGAAAGGAAATCCCTGCCCTGGAGAGCTTACAATCTAAGTGGTATGATGGGAGACTTGGGCAAAGCTCATACACTCCGCTTGCTTGCGAGACTGCGCGCCCTTTCCGTGCTGCGCGGCTGTAGCACAAGCGATCTCTGCTCATAGTGTTTGAGGCGATATGGGGGGCGTGGCTATGACATGACGGATCTGGTTCGCCGTGATTGGCTGGACCGTTCACGTGACGCGCCCGCCGCTTTAAAAGACAATTATTTTGTCTTTTCAAAACGCGGTCGCGCCATCATGTGCGCGCACTAGGAGCGTTCTCTAAGGGACGCCGGGCGCCATCCCATACAGTATAAGCTCAGCCTTAGACTTTGATCCCGCTGCGTCCGGCGGCGCGCGCAGCCATGTGCGCGTTCCTCACCAGCAGGGGTATCTTTTCCTAGCCGGTCCCTGTCCCCCCTCGCTGCACGGCTCACAACGCGCTGTGACACGTCAGCCGCCAGGGGATGCAAGAAAATTGTGATCCCGAGCGGTGACGCGTCACGTCGTGCGCTGATGAGCCTATCAGCGGTGGGAGCGGGAGCTGTCAGACAGCTTCCTCCACAAGGTAGGGGGTGGTGTGTGTGCGTGTGTGAGGAGGGCATTTGTGGGGGAAGGGGAAGGGAACGGGAGCTGCTTACCTTCCAGCAGCCTGCAGCAGCTACCTCCTGCAGCCCGGGAGATCGAGCCCGTGGAGGGAGGGGGGGAGTAGCGGGTCCCTCCGCTCAAACCACTCCTGCCCCCGGCTCCCTACAGACCGAATATCGCGGTCTATGCCTGTCAGCGTGCCGCCTGTCTGCAGTGCGGGCGCGCTGACTGAGGGAGCGGGGCCTTAGCCTTACAGAGGCAGCAGGTGAGGGAATAAGTGCTGTAGATGGCAGTGCTTGGCTACAATGGGTGGTAGGTGTGACTGAGTGTGGGACAGTAGCCATGAGTGCAGGCTGTTGGGATGCATCTTTTGCAATGCGAGTTTTAAGGTTGGTCGGTAGTAAATGAGATGGGTTAATACGATTAGCAGGGGAAGAGGTGGCAGGGAGGCGTGGGTGAGAGCAGGTGTGCATATGGCTGGGTGCAGGATTAGGAGAGATATCCCTAGCAGCGAGGAGGAGTAGAGAGAGGAGGTGAATAGAGGATTTGTGGGGGTGCTTTTTTATTGAGGGGTGTAGAAGTTGTTGGAAAGAGGTGTGTATATATAGTGGTGCAGTGTATGGGCACAGGAATAGGTGGAGAGGAGAAGCGATGAAGATATGTGGACGGGAGGGGAGTGGGGAAGTCGGTGAGAAGAGAAAAGTTTACAAAGGAGAAGCAGCAAATTGGGAGGGCGTAATGAGACCCCGGGAGAGAGGCAGCAGGAGAGAGGTCCCAGGTATTGGAGGACAGGAGAAGGTGTGTGAATCAGGCCTGGCAGGGCAGTGTAGCACTGAAGATTAAGCAGCAGCATCCTGGACTCCAGCTACTAAAAAAAAGGATTGTCCGTTTCTCTAGAAGATTGTCAAAATGTTTCATACCAGTAGAATACGATAATATAAAATAATATGAATACATTGAAGCAAAATGGAATAAAACAAAACAAAGCAGTATTTTGGGGGGGTGGACATTAACCCCTTCAGGTCTTTGCGATGTGTTCCAGGCCCCTTGGTGGTTTGATCCTTAATGGCAACTTGAAATGCCGCTACGACTTGCAAATCTCCGGTAATGTAGGGGACGCCATACAGGGCCAGATTTACTAAGCAGTGCTATTCCTCGAGACCTCTTGTTTTGTGTCATAATGTGCAGCATCAGAATTAGGCAGGGACGAGTCTGCTGGGAATGTAAGAAGTATATTGTAGATAAAGCAAGTATTATTATTATGAAGCGGAAATATTAGCACTTGGCAGTACAGCAAAGGTCTAAGGCCAAGTCCTTGATGCAGAAGACCGCGCGGAGGCACGATCACATTGCCTTAAGGCATTGATCGGGCCCATGGACCACACGGGGGGGCGCACGTTGCGCGAGGATTCAGTTGAAACTGATATCTCGGCGCGACGGGCAGGTCACGTGAGCGGTTCGCCCATTAGGGTGAACCAGCTCCGTGACTTCACTGCCACGCCCCTAAACACGCGCTCCGGCAGGTCTACCATGTCCGAAAAATGCACCCGCTTCACACGGGCGACGTCACGGACGCGCACGCTTCCACGCGGGCGAAAGGCTGCAAGGACCTGGCCTAACACAAAATGCTACACCTCCCCTGTGCTGCCTGTTACCATTTCTGTACATAGCGCTTCACAGCAGTAATACGCGTGGCATAATGTACCACGATGGGAAGAAGCGCCTCAAACATGACAGTAACAATGGGAAGGGGGTCACTGCCCCGAAGAGCTTACAATCTAAGTCTGCCTTGTGCTCCAATGACTCGCTGATTCTTCCAGCAGGGATGAGCTGTGGCTCCCATTGAAAATGATTTATTTTATTTATAAAATGTTTTCGCAGGAAGTAATACATTGAAAGTTGCCTCTCATTTTCATGTATGTCCTGGGCACAGAGTTATGATGACAAATACAGTTTTATACATTATATATAAAGACATTGCATGCACAGTTAGAGATAATATATATTTTTTATAGGCGTATATATAACAGTTACAGACCAGATTAAAATGTGAGACAGCTTTGTAGTTTTGAACGAACTTAGACTGGTGGTGGCTGTGAGGGTCTCGGGTAGACTGTTCCAGTTTTGGGGTGCACGGTAAGAGGAGGAGGAGCGGACAGATACTTTGTTGAGCCTTTGGACCATGAACAGTCTTTTGGAGTCAGATCTCGGTTGATAGGTGCTGCATGTGGTAGGGGTGAGGAGCTTGTTCAGATAGGCGGGTAGCTTGCCAAGAAAGTATTTGAAGGCAAGACAGGACAGGTGAACTTTGCGCCTGGACTCAAGTGATGACCAATCTAGTTATTTGTGCATTTCGCAGGGATGTGTGTTGTAGTTACATTAGAGGACAAAGCGGCATATTGAGTTGTACCTTTGGTATACAGTTGCACTGCTAGGCTTGCCTGCAGGCTCCAGATGAAAGCCAGCTAAGTGAACATCTACCCTACCCCCCAAAGAACCAGAACTAACGCGGCTTGTCCTAACCGTCCTCAGTTGAATGTACATTCAGATCAGCTTTTCAAATCCTCCATCTTAACACTATAACCATCGCTGCTCCTGTAATCTCTGACCAGCTGGTAACCCTGCATGACAGCCACGGGATCCGACCACAACCATTAATGCGCATAAATAACCTCTCCAATTAGGAAGCGTTTACCATGCGATGCCGTAAACCTGGGCCCATCCTGATAAGCAATCGGACCGCGTGAGAAATGCAAAGGCACCACACGCAATTATCGAATGGAAATGAAAGGCAAAGTTTAAATAAAAAACCCCGGCCCTGTGTTTGCGATCACGCTTTTTCCGCTTCATTATTTGATAACATCAGGAGATAACATTGTCCAAATGGATTTGTCGCCTTGTAACCGGAAAGTGCCCAATCAATATTTATTCAGCACACCCCGAGCCCAGGCGCATATCACGTGTGCCACGGCCAGCGTCGGTCCTCATGCAAATTCCACCTCGTCCTGTTCCCAAACCAGTGATTACAGAAAATGACAGCGGCAGACGCGTTTTCTGCCTACGGAATTATCTTCATTTCTAATTTTGTGGGGTTTTTTTTAAATATATTTTCGCAGTTGAAACAGAACGTGGTTTGTTTAGTTCATGGGCAATCAGCGTATACACATTAACCCATGGGGTGCTCAACTCCAATCCCCAGGCCCCCCACCCCCAACAGGTGAGGTTGTCAGGATACCCCTGCTTCAGCACAGGTGCCTCAATCAGTGGCTCAGTCAAAGACTGAGCCACTGATTGATCCACCTGTGCATAAGCAGGGAATGATTGAGCCACCTGTGCTGAAGCAGGGACTGATTGAGCCACCTGTGCTGAAGCAGGGACTGATTGAGCCACCTGTGCTGAAGCAGGGACTGATTGAGCCACCTGTGCTGAAGCAGGGACTGATTGAGCCACCTATGCTGAAGCTGCAATGTCCTGAAAATCTGATCTTTGGGGATTGCTTGAGGCCTGGATTTGAGCACCCCTGCCTTATCCCCATGGTAGCCAGATTGCGTTTATGACCCCCCCCCCCCTCTAATTGAGCCACATTAACCCAAGGGTGCTCAACTCCATGCCTCAAGACCCCTCCGTACCCTCCTCCCCAACAGGTCAGGTTTTCAGGATATCCCTGCGTCAGCACAGGTGGCTCAATCAGAGCCTCAGAGTGACATGAGGGATTGATCAAGCCACCGGTGCTGAAGCAGGGATATCCTGAAAGCCTGACCTGTTGGGGGTGTCTGCAGTTGATAACCCCTGCATTAACGCATTCACTAGCCGGACCAACGGCAAGCATTGCAATGCGTTGTACTGTACTTCTTGGCAGGGAAGGGGTTACTAGCTGTGCTCTCACTTTATTCACGTAGTTCCAGAGCTTATCACACCGCAGCCTTCAGTCACCAAAGGGCCAGATTCACGCAGCAGGGGGGAAAGTCATCGTTACAGAACGTATCTAATTGGCTTCCTCGGAAAGATTTGATCACCTGAAAGTAATTTGTTTCCTATTTGTAACGTGAACAATGAATGTTTCGTTTTTGACTTCATGGATTGCATGCAGATGCCAACGCAGGGTTTATCATTACTTATACAATCAATGGCCAAAAAAAAGCAAACGTTCGCTTTGGCATTGAGGACTGACAAACAGTCTCATCACATAAGACATTTTTTAAAAAAGATTGTAAAAACTTGTAAAGCATTCGTTTACCGTGGAAATAGTCATATAAAAACTAAAAGGCATTTAATCCCAGGAGCGACTTTCCGTTTAAGTAATATGTATTTTCTACATCTTTTCTGGCAAAATATTGTTCTTTTTATGGTAAACTATGGCCGCAGTTTTTTTCTTCCGTTTTTTTGTTACCTCCGTATTTATTCACAGCCGCAGCGCGTGGGGTATCTGACGTGTGAGATCAGAGCGACAGCGTGGAAAGTAATGGCAATTTGTACGAAAACGTGCGTAGGACTGTGGACACGTTGCCGTTTGTGATGCACTTTAACCCTTCGAGTGCCGGAGGTGTCGCAGCACCTGAGTGCCACGGCCCCCTCTAGGCAAAGCGCGGTCACGTGACTATTTTCACCCGTGGTCACATGACCGCGGGGACCATTTTGCCGGGAAGCGGAGAGGCGTCCTCTCCGTTTCCTAACTGGGCAGATCGCGTCCTGGGCTCCATGTGAACGCAGGGAAGAATCTAAGCAGAAACTAAATCTTGGTTGGGCATGATGTAGTCACAGGGTCCTGGGGAGCACAATGGGGATAATGGACCACCATGAAGGGTGGCACCAGTATTATCAAGGAAAGAAGGGTGGGTCGCCGTGCTGGTCCACTCTTCCATGTAGTAACAAAGGAGGGAGAGGGAGTAGGGAGTATGATGCCTTTTATTGGACCAACAAGTAGTTGATATGTTACACGCTTTCCAACCTCTCAGGGTCCTAAAGTTTGTAACAAATCAACTACTTGTTGGTCCAATAAAAGGTATCATACCCCCTATTCCCTCTCCCTGCGTTGTTACTACTTGGATCAACATGAGAATTCCTTATAGATGTAATGAAAGTATAGAGAGGTTTAGAAACCACAACGGTCTCCTCTTGGTGTACTATTCCAAAGTAGTGGGAGACGCCTGTTAACCTCCTCCAAAGGGCACCACACGTGATATACATCTCCCCTCCCTCTCTGCCCACGAAAGCATTTCCCATGTTAAGGGGGGGATTCTATGTGCTATATATCAGTGGTCATTCAGGACGTTTTAGGCTGAAACTCACCATTAAAGTGTGTCGGCTGGAAGAGTCCAGAACAGCTGATTAGTAGCATACGGAATGTGCCCTTTAGTATTGGAGAAAAGTACCTTGATTTTAAAGGTGCAGCCCCCTAAAAGAGTTAGCCCTTTGAGTGCCCTGGCACATAGCTTGGGGTCCCCAAGATGTAGTAGCTACGTCCCCCCAAAAAAATGCTTGAGGGGAGGTCGCGTCCTGTGCTCCTATGAAGCCCTGGATGCGATCTGAAGTGTTGGCGGATGGAAAGAAGGGGGGTGACACCAACACTTCCATCCCATCATCGGTGACGGAGCGTTGACCGCTTCGGAGAGAGCAGTTGCGAGTGTCCGAGAGATCGCGGCAATCTGGCCCCTCCGGCACTCAAAGGGTTAAAGCAGATTACAACCTGATTTTTTTGAATGTCCTAGCTGTTTTTGATTTCATTCCAGAAGGCCCAAAGCCTGCAGTAGACTATTCACATGGCAACTCCTGCCGTTTATTCTCATGTGCACCACTCCGCATGCAGACTACACAGAAACTTAACAAAGAACTGAGCCACTCATACAGTATAAGGCTCTGTAAATTCATGGGATGTCCCAAAGTAGGAGAGGATTTGCAGCCATTTTAACTCCCGAAGTAGGAGAGGATTTGCAGCCATTTTAACTCCGGAAGTAGGAGAGGATTTGCAGCCATTTTAACTCCCAAAGTAGGAGAGGATTTGCAGCCATTTTAACTCCCGAAGTAGGAGAGGATTTGCAGCCATTTTAACTCCCGAAGTAGGAGAGGATTTGCAGCCATTTTAACTCCCGAAGTAGGAGAGGATTTGCAGCCATTTTAACTGCCATTGTTTAAAACCCAGTGCGCAGGGAAACACTATGCAGGTGAAAACGCGACTCGCGATTTGTACGGGATGGAAATCCCTAAAAAAGCACTAAGTGTGCGGGAGGGAGGGAGTGCACCGTTCATGGGACCGGTCCGGTGGAAACCCTCACTCACTCTCTGTTCTCCTTGCAGGCAATATTACGAGATGCTGTACAACACGGCGGACGAGCTGCTAAACCTGGTGGTGGACCAGGGGGTGAAGTACACGGAGCTGGAGTACATCAATGCCCTGAGCCTGCTGCAGCGCAGCCAGACCGGGGTGGGGGACCAGACCACGCAGAACATGCGGCTGCAGCGGCTCAAGGAGATCGTGTGCGAGCAGGCGGCCATCAAACAAGCCACCAAGGACAAGAAAATAACCACCGTGTGAGCCGGGCGCACACGCAACATAATGCCCCCGTGGTAGAAATCTGGTCACCAAGGGGTTAAGGCAGGCGTGCTCAACTCCAGTCTTCAAGGCCCCACACCAACAGGTCAGGTTTTCCGGATATCCCTGCTTCAGCAGAGGTGGCTCAATCAGTCCGAGCTTCAGCACAGGTGGCTCAAAGTCGAAGGTTAAGCGTCTGCTTGAACCACCTGTGCTGAAGCAGGCACCGATTGAGCCACCTGCGCTGAAGCAGGGATATCCTGAGAAGCTGACCTGTTGTGGGGAATTGAGGACTGGTGCTGAGCCCCCCTGGATTAAGGAACCGTTCCTGAGGAAACCTTTTATGATTCCCATGAAAATGAACGTGCTGCGTTTTATTAAAGTACCAAGTATAACTCCATTGTTTCCCCACCGCTAACGACAAAATAGAACATTTAACTGCATTTCCTGGGATGTGAGGGGTTAATTGACACAAAGGTTGCGGACAAACGTCTTCTCACTCATGTCGTGCCTGATTTGATGTGAGTCTCACTGCTTGTTTGTTTTATTATCAACGTATCCGACTTTAACAACGTCTCATTGATAAAAATCATCACTTTTACATTAACATGCCATTTTTGGGCCCAGAACCCCCCACATTTTGCTTATTGAGCTCCTGGGAGGGGGACATCTCTATAACTGGTGATTATACCCGTGTGGTCTGTGGCTGATGCCCTGGGGACCTGCTGAAGCGCTGCTTGGTATAAATGACCCTGTACGCTGTGCTACGCTTTGTCATTTCTGCTTTTCCTGTCCGATTGCCACCCCTGACATAGGCTAACTCCAGTCCTCGAGGGCCACTAACATGTCAGGTTTTAAGGATATCCCTGCTTCAGCACAGGTGACTCAATCAGTGGCTCAATCCAAGACAGCTACCTGTGCTGAAGCAGGGATATCCTTAAAACCTGACGTGTTAGTGGCCCTCGAGGACCGGAGTTGGCCACTCCTGGCCAATGTTGCGAAACCTTCCTTTATTGCAGCAAACTTCGGCTTAAACCAGTGTGTCTCCGGGAACCCCAAGTCTCCGAGGGGGGCTCCCCCGAGTCTCCGGGAACCCCAAGTCTCCGAGGGCGGTTCCCCCCGAGTCTCCGGGAACCCCAAGTCTCCGAGGGCGGCTCCCCCGAGTCTCCGGGAACCCCAAGTCTCCGAGGGCGGTTCCCCCAGGTCTCCGAGGGCGGTTCCCCCGAGTCTCCGAGGGCGGTTCCCCCAGGTCTCCAAGGGCGGTTCCCCCGAGTCTCCGAGGGCGGTTGCCCCAGGTCTCCGAGGGCGGGTCCCCCGAGTTTCCGAGGGCGGTTCCCCCGAGTCTCCGAGGGCGGTTCCCCCGAGTCTCAGAGGGCGGCTCCCCCGAGTCTCCGAGGGCGGTTCCCCGAGTCTCCGAGGGCGGTTCCCCCAAGGAACCTATGTTGTAATTTTCTTTTTTGAGACATGTTTTTAAACAAATGATCCCCAGAACGTTATTAAAGGTGATACTGTAATGTCGTAGATTGTGTACAAGTCAGAAAGCTGATGGTTTGCTTAAAAATAAATAAAAAAGCCCTACCAGAATATGTAGGATTCATTGGCAAAGTTGCAATATATTTTTAAGGGGTTTCCACTGGGTCCCCAAATATTATTTCTTAAAAGGTTATAAAACTGGTTTAGCTCAGTTTGGATTCCTAAAGATCTATCGCTCATCAAAGGACCTGAAACCACTCCATAAACTCCCCATCTCCCTGAGAGGGGAGCAGCATGTCTCCAGTCATAATACAGTATATATCTTCCTTACTGAGAAAAACCAACAGCATACATTGAGATCTCGGCCGAGCCATCGCATACACAAGGAAGGGAACTGGGGGGGGGGGGGGGGGGCATTTAACTGTGCTGTTCATCATTTTAATAGGCTATATAAAACGGCTGCCATAAATGTTTATGATGTCTGTTCATTGGATGCAGATTGGTTGATTTGTAGGATGCTGAATTTTTATGGGCGTTTTGATTTCCTTCCTCTTAATTGCAACATTAGGGGTTATGGATCAACATTTTCCAGCTGCAGAACCAGAGCAGGAAACAAAACACGGCACCACTGAAAGAAGATGAATTTTCCTTTATTAGAAGAGCAATCCCCCTACTTTATTTGGCCTGGGGTTTTCTAAAGGATGGTAACTATGGAGATGAACCGCACAGTTTTCAGCTTCGGGGTCCTCTCGGTTCCAGAGTTACCTACTAGTGAAGTTACAAGGTTTAAATCTCCTTCCAGGGGAAACAAAATGGCTGCTAAATTTCAGGCCAATAGGAGGCTACTACATCATCAGTTGGGGCTTGCTATTGGATGTCCATTGAAATTCCCATTAAAAACCAGGACGTATATACCAGTAACTTCACTGGCAAGTATCTTGGTAACAGGAGGGGTCTACTGAGCTTAAAAAAAAAAAGGGGGAGAGGAACCCCTAATTGCTGCTTCAAATCTGTGTGTTCCAAATGTTGCACCAAACTGGCTTTATAACTGTTGGGTCTGGCTTTGTAACAGAAGGGTAAGGCTTTGTAACGGGGGTCCGGCTTTGTAACGGGGTCTGGCTTTACCCTTAGTTTCAGCATAAATGCCTTCAATTTCCAAGTGAGCAAAATGTACAGTACCTGTAACAGCTTCGCCTTGTTGTCCTGGGACGATGTGTTAGCCATGAAAATTGCCTCTTGTTAATCTTTTAATGGAAAATAAAGATATACTTCATTAAAACTGCTGTGGTTTTATGTACCCTAACACAACATACACATCAGTGCACGATGGGAGGGAGGTGGGGGCTGTTCTTTGGGAAACAAACTATCTGTTAACTAGAGATCTGGCCGAGCACTAGCATGCTACCCATGTCATCCTGGGTCTTAGAAGTGCACTGTGTAAATCTTTACTATGTACAGTACTACCATACTATGTGCACACAAGATTAAAATGATTAAATACAATATTAAATGTAAAAAAAAAGGAACCATTTTTGTCTATATATACTGTGTGTGTATATGTACAGTATATATATATATATATATATATATATATATATAAACAAAAGGGGAAAAAAATAGCGCTTTCCAGTCCCCACTGACCCAAACCTTGTAGGCTGTGAGAAAATTGCAACCAATGATTAACAAAAAATCTATATTAAAAAATGAATAATAAAATAAATGTAATAATAGAAACATAAAAATAAAAACCAACACAGAAGTAATCTATATAAATATATATATATAAAAAGGATATATATAGATTAAAAATAAAATTATACAATACAAATGAAGATCCAATCATATACAGAACACACTGTCCTCCAGAGTAGTTGCAGCCTGATAGAAGGGACCACCAATCCCTCAGGGATATGTAAGAAAAAAACAAGAAAACAACAGGCGCACTCATGGTGTAGTAAGTATGAAAAATTTATATGGATCTGAAAAGGTATAAATTGCGCACTCACAAACGTGACAGGATTAAAAGCATGTATGAGTAAAACTCAACCGCCAACGATGACCGGGAAGGTAGGGTACAAACTTGGGCTCCACCGTGTGCCGCAGATGTTGATAGCTGCGTGGCCTCTGTGTACCAGGTACTTCCTCGTTGCAGTCTCGCGAGAGTTGTGACGTCAGCGGGAGCTCTTGGGTAGCAGAGAATCTTGGGTAGTCTCTTGCGGAGCTGTTTAGGAGACAATGCACCCGCTGGATCCAATATGACATGCAGATTTCTCCGGAAAATAGTCCGGTATTGACAAATATGTCAGAGTGCACAAAAGTACATAAAATACAAATGTATTGACTCAAAAAACACCCTACGCGTTTCGTCCTTAAGACTTCGTCAGGGGGTATCGCCTTCAATTTCCAAGTGAGCAAAATGTACCTGTAACAGCTTCGCCTTGTTGTCCTGAGACGATGTGTTAGCCATGAAAATTGCCTCTTGTTAATCTTTTAATGGAAAATAAAGATATACTTCATTGAAACTGCTGTGGTTTTATGTACCCTAATCCAACATACACATCAGTGCACGATGGGGGGGAGGTGGGGGCTGTTCTTTGGGAAACAAACTATCTGTTAACTAGAGATCTGGCCGAGCACTAGCATACTACCCATGTCATCCGGAGTCTTAGAATTGCACTGTGTAAATCTTTACTATGTGCACACGAGATTAAAATGATTAAATACAATATTAAATGTAAAAAAAAAGAACCATTTGTGTCTATATATACACTGTGTGTGTGTGTGTGTGTGTGTGTGTGTGTATATATATATATGTATGTATATATATATATATATATATAACAAAAATCCAAAGGATCCGCAGCACTCACTAGTTAGTTTAAATTGTAAAATAGGTTCTAATTCATCTCACAAGCACCAGGGGTAAATACAAGAAAGAGGGGAGCGATGTTTCAGAATTCCCGGTCCTTTGTCTAGCTCCTGCTAGAGCTAGTTAAGCGCTAGATAAAGGACCGGGAGGTCCGAAACATCCCTCCCTTCTTTCTTCTATTTACCCCTGGTGCTTATGAGATGAATTAGACCCTATTTTACAATTTAAACTGACTAGTGAGTGCTGCGGATACTTTGGATGTTTGTTCTATATATTTTTGTTGCTGGACGGTGTTCCCGGCTGCACTGCAAGCCCCCTGATTATAAGATAAGTGACTTGCCCTATTTTTGTCCATTTGAGTGCCCTGAACATTTAGTATTTTGTATATAAATATATAATATATCGATGTCAATGGACAGCACAGGCATACAGGTCTTGGTTGACGGGTTTATTAAAGAAAGAGATCAACATATTGGTCCTTTCGTGAAACATGGTGCAGAGCACCAAACAAATATCCTCAGGTGGTGGTTGTGAGGAACACATCGGTGCAAACAGCAGCGACCCTAGTCGTTATTGGAAGCAGTGTAAACAAACAGCCCAGTGTTGAGGGAAATGGAAGTGTGCTGAGGGATGGTAAGTACTGTGAGCAAAGGTGCACCTGAACATCCAAAAACACAGAAGCCTTAAAGCACAAAACGTGAAGGTCCCCTGTAGGTACAAAAAGAGCCGGAAGGTCTGAGGGTATACTAACAGTACGATTTAACAAGTCCTACAAGCTGCAAAGGTATCAACGGAATTGATAGTCATTATGGACAAATCCAAGAAAGATACAGAATACTCCGTATTGTATCAAATAAAAAATGGGAGTGGGGGGTGCCGAGCACGCGCATTTTAAGTGAAACTTCTTTGTCTTTTGTCACTGTTTTGTCACAGAAATTGTATTTGTGATGGTGATGTTTTTAATTAAAAATCAAAACAATTCAGTGACAACGCAAAGAAGTTTGACATAGAACGTGCGTGCTTGGCACACACACCCTGTTTTAGCTATTTGCACTTCTATATGTATACCAACTTTGAATTCCTTGTTTGTGTGTAACTGTGTGTGTGTCTGTCTCTCTCTGAGTGTGTATCTCTCTCTCACTGTGTGTGTGTGTATATCTGTGTGTGTGTGCCCACAGCAATACTTAAACAACATAAGTAGGGACTGTGCTTGCTCCAGAAAGGGTCATTAAGGTAGTAAAGGTAAATGTAAAATCCAGACCGTAAGTGGAAGGTAGAACAATGATTATCATACGATTGACCGCAGAGTGCAAGTCTGACATCAAGGTCCAAAGTGTCAGAGAGACAGGGAATGCTGCTACGGAACATACACAATGGATCGACCCCATCTATTTTGCTAACACTGGACACAGAGAAGACCTTTGACAGGGTCAATTTGACACTTCTTATTTGACCATTACAAATGATGGTATCTGAGGCAGTTTCTTAACCGCCGTCCAGAACATATACTCACGTCCATAAACTGTAATCCGATGATCTAGTTTTTATTCTGACCTTATACATGTCCAATATGGAATCAGATAGGGTTGTCCTCTATCTCCGTTACTCTTCACCTTCTATATTGTGCCCCTTGCTAATGTGATCAGGTAGAAGGATAACATTTTTGGTTGAAAAATAGGCACACGGTACCATAAAATTACACTATTTGTCGACGATACAATTGATCAAAGTGTTCGACCAACATGGCTATGCTACTGTATAGTTCTGGCTTCAAAATCAATACCATAAAGAGGAAACCCTGAACATTAACCACCCACCAGAAATATGGCAAAAGCACCTCGTATCTAGGGATCAAGCTATTGATGTTTAACACCCCTGAGGCGGAATATTTTCACCATCTTCAGTTAAGCGATTTTGTTGCATCTCCGTTGCCCTTTTCTCCCCTGCCAAAAACCTACTTTGGGACTTATTCTAAATCTGCTATAGCTGCCCAATCCTGCTACATCTGATATATAATAAGACCTTTTTGCGGTTATACTCTGTCTTTTCTCCTCATTGAGAAATGGATTGATCGCACTAATCTACCAATACTCATTCCCAATTTAAAAGGGTTTAAACTGGGATGATGTTTGGGAAGCGGCGTCAAAATCTTTCACTAACATTGAGAGAACAGCTACAAAATCCTTTATCAGTGGGGAGCAGGCATTGACCTGCTTAAACAAAATGTACAAAATTGCTTCTCCCCTTTGCTTTTCGGACTGGAACCAAAGGGGAACCATGCACACACTTGCTGGGACAACCCAGGATTCTGAAGATTTGAAACAACATAAATTGCTCGACAACATTCTCTCCGCAGTGAGATGCGCTGGTGCAACATTGTGGGGATAATTACCCCCCAATTTAACTCAGGTCAACAGACACATAAGGCGCATGCGGAAGGGAGCATGATTCCATTACTAAATTCAGAAAGATTTGGGGGCCTCGGTTCGATGCCATGAGACCCTCCGAATTAACGGATGTCCCTCTTTCCATAAACTAGATCAAAATTAGACAGGTGACAGGCACGTAATTTAGCTTTCAATCTTTTGAAAATGCTTCCGGTTGTCTCTGGGCCCTTCCCTTGGTAATCCTGTCTTTGCCATGGTACATTAAGATGTACATTGTATGAGTTATTTATGTAGCCCCGAGGTAAATTTAAACTCCCTGACCTTCCTCCGCGAGTGCCGTGGGGTCCCCGCCGGCACTTCGCGAGGGTGGGGGCCATTGCAGGGAGCAGAGCGGGACTGTGCGGCGCAGGCCGGTTGCCGGGGACGCGATCGGGCCGTCGCTAGGGCCGCGATCGCGTTGCCACTGGCTCGGCGGCTGGAGGAGAGTGCGCCGCCATTGCGCGTTAGTTCGCGCATGCGCAGGAGGCGGCAAGCGCGCGATAGGACTCCAGGGATAGATCTGGGATAGGGAGAGATCGCGCGAGAGTAGGGAAGTGTAGAGGGAGGTTGAGGCGGCCATTAGGCGTTCGCGCATGCGCGGGAGAAGCGCGCACGCGGCCCCAGTGTTTAGACAGCCCCCTGGGAACTACAACTCCCAGGAGGCTTAGGGAGACAGAGGTCAGGTGCTCCCTTGCGGCCAATAGGGCTGGAGGAAGCTCAGCCCGGGAATATAGATACATTTCCCGGGCTTTGCAGAGACAGTCAGGCAGAGGAGAAGGAAGGAGTAGGAAGGGTGCAGGGAGCGCGTGGCTCCTGTACCAGGTAAGGGTTCTCCCTAGATCCCCAGGCAGGCCCCAATTCCCGGTAAGGGCAGGGGGTAACTGAAGAGGGACGGCCCTAGCTAGGGAGGTCACCCTTAGGTGCGGAAGGTGCAGGTTTGGCAGTGCCACAGCGGAGAGGGCTGTGGGCACTGGCAAATAGGCACAGCGTGTAAGCAGTGGATTTGCTGCGGGATTCAGGTGGCTGTGTGTGAGTGCAGCTGCGTGTGTGTGTGTCGCTGCATGTGCTGGGCGCAGTGTGTGCAGCGTGTGTGAAGTCTGCAGGCTGACAGAGAGCTGTGTGTCTGCTGCAGACTGTTAGCTAGTTAATAGCTAGTTAATAGCTAGTTGTTAGTTACAGATAGGACTGGGTAGCTAGGGGAGGGGGGGGGCAGGTTATTGTTCCACAGGCCCTAGGAGTTTTCCCCAAGCCATCCCAGGTTGCGGTTCATCAGGGACAGGCCCTAGGTTAGGGTTCCTGTCCTGATAGGGTTAGTTAGGGATAGCGGCGGTTGCTGTTCCCGTGCGACGGTGGTGTGACCGAGAGACGGTTGAGTTCCCGTGGAGCGGTGGGACCCTCGTTGGGGTCTACCGGCAGAAGTACCTGGATAGGATCAGACGGACGTCTGACCCTTTTAGAAGTGTGTTGCGGTCCCGAGCATCGGAGTGCTCGGAAGGTACTTCAGTATTATAAGTGCACCAACTGGGCCCTAGCTTAATTTAGTGACTGCGCAGTCACCCACGACCTCCGTAGGATTACGGGACATTGGGTGTGGGGGATCACAGGACACTGGGTGGGAACACCAGACATTGGGCTGAGGTGATGCGGATAGAGCATCAGGTTATGTTATGTTATGTTATGTGATGTGTGACATGTCGTGTTAGTAAAGTGTTAGTATTTTATCTACGTGTGTTATTGTATTTCTTACCCAGGGCTATCTTTCATAACGGGGATCCTGGGTAAGTGGAGGCGCTGCACCAGGTAATGGTAAGGGTTTCCCCAGGCTCCCAGCTAGCGGAGGCTCAGATCTCCTGGAGCCACAGGTGTTATGCAGTTACCAGTAGTCCCTTAGAGCAGGTGTGTTGCGGGGAAAGGAACCGGTTAGACCACGAGGGGCCAATGTGAGATTGGGTGGGTCGGCCGGTTCACAAAAAGGGCTACATTTGGAGGCGCTGCTGAGATGATCAGACCTGGGGTGCCCTGTATGTTTTTTTTAAATTGTGTCCTATTTTTGTTTCGCCATGGGGAAGCCCTCAAGGCGGAGGAAGCCACGTGCTAAGTTCCCAGCCGCGCGGGAAAATGTTGCCAACAGTTATCCAGGACTGGCGGGAAAACCCGAGCCCCGCCCCCACACTGTGAGTGACTCAGTACCGAGTTTGCAACATTCCCCAAAAGACTGTGCTGCCCCTCCTCTAGAATCCACCAGGGGGAGGGAGTGTCTTGAGCAGAAATCAGAAATTTCTGTTCCCCCTAAGGAAAGCAAGGGATGCCGAGAAGAACACCCTTGGCTGTACAGGATCATACGGGCCCCCCATTTAGTCTTGCCAATGGTGGTATGCCCGTGTGTGTTAAAGGACTGGAAGGTGATGGATGGCTGGATGGGCGGAGCATCTGAGTCACCAGTTGCCCTTACGATGACCGTGGTAGACGGGGAAGAATGCCTGCACGGCCGTCTGAATGAATGTGAGTGTGACGTTGGTGAGCTGACCCAAGGGCCTAAGTGTCCTGACTGTGCGGCGCAGTTCCTGCAACCCAAACCGCCAGCGGCAGAGGACACTGTTGCCGAAATGGAGTGTTCCCTCCCCGAGGATGAGAGAGACTGCCAGGGGTTACACCCTGATGTGTATGAGCCCTGGAATTTGCCAGGAATGGAGGTCACGATGCTAATGTGCCCCTGCCTGAGTGAAGCCCTTAAAGATGGAGTCGAACCATCTCAGTTACAACTAGGTTTCAGGTCAACTGAGGTGGACGGAGAAACGTTTACCCAGTGTTTTGGCCTCAATTGTGGCTGTTCCCGGAGGGAGGCACTGGCGTGGGAGCCCCAATGTGAGTGTTGCAGGGCCTGGTTCCTAAAGCCTATCCTGCCCCAGGCGGCGGAACCAGCCGAGGAAGAAGAGGAGGAGCCGGACCTCCCCACTACAGTAAATGATACTTGTCCTCAGTTTGTCTTAATTCCAGAGGCCTCCGGGGACCCGTGTGTCCAGACAACTGTTGCAGACCCTCTCAAAGGGGACATTCAAATGGAAGAGCAGGAACCTCTGATGGCGGAACCTGCGGAGAAAGAGGCGCCTGATGGTGCTACCGAGGTGGGTGAAGCCGCTACTAATTTTTCCACTTCAGCGATGGAGGTGGTGGAGGGGCCGTGTGCCCAAATGGACTTTCTAGACGCTGAGCCAGAGCCGCTGAAGGCGGAGCTCCAGATGTCGGTTCCAGACCCGGTTCCCGAGCAGGAACCACCGAGACCAGAACCACAGATCCCGGAAGGCCAGGGTAAGGTGTTTATACCCCCGCCCATGTGTGGTGATTCTAGCGACCAACCGAGCGTGGTGATGCGCCTGCCGGCGGACCACTCCAGTGAGGTCACCGAGGCAACCACCTCAACTGATGCAGACCATGATGTGGGCCCGTGTGCCCTGCAACTGCCAGTCCGGCCTACCACCGAGGTACCAGCGGTCCCAGGCTTGGGATCAGTACCTGGCGACAATGATAGGGGTAAGTTGACTGCCCCAGGGGTGTCGGGTGTGAGCTCCCCGGTGATCGTGGAGCCTGGTGACTCCCAAGGTAGGGTCACCCGGGCGATGGGCTCACCCCGTCATCGCGTCCTGGTGGAGGTGTCTCCCCCAGAAGATCTCTGCAGATCATGGAACGAACTCGACCTTATCCAGGGATCCGGTGTAGCGGACCGGAGCGACACATACTCCTGTGAGAGGAGTCTCCAAACGGGCCTACCCGAAGAAGTGGTGCCGTCCGCGGTAGAAGTCACTGTTAAAGGGATCGTTGGAGCGGACAAAGACTCTGTTGAGACCGCTCTGGTAGTTGTGGCCTCTCCCAGGTGCGCGATGGAGCGCTATGTTCGCCATGTGGTGGATCGAGGCAAGAGACTGAACCTCCCTGTCTCCCGTGAGACCGGAGGATCCGGCAAGGGTCAATACCCAGGACCCCTTACTATTTTTTTCGCGAGGGGGATGCGGTGTTTTGACAGAAGAAACAGGTCTAGAGTTCCAAAAGACTCACAGGAGTCCAGGTGGGATACCCTCACCCAGTCTGTTAGGGGCACTCCACTCTGAGACTCAGCTGGCCTCGGGTATCCATGCGGGGATGTTGGGTACAAATGGGGAATTGCTTGTGTTTGATGTACCGGTTACAATGCATTTTCCATTATATAACCCACTGTATGGTTGCTACCCAAGCGAGGGCGTTGGGATTCTGCGAAGGGGAGAATGTAGCCCTGAGGTAAATTTAAACTCCCTGACCTTCCTCCGCGAGTGCCGTGGGGTCGCGGGTGCCGCCGGAGGCAGCGGTGGACCCGCCGGCACTTCGCGAGGGTGGGGGCCATTGCAGGGAGCAGAGCGGGACTGTGCGGCGCAGGCCGGTTGCCGGGGACGCGATCGGGCCGTCGCTAGGGCCGCGATCGCGTTGCCACTGGCTCGGCGGCTGGAGGAGAGTGCGCCGCCATTGCGCGTTAGTTCGCGCATGCGCAGGAGGCGGCAAGCGCGCGATAGGACTCCAGGGATAGGGAGAGATCGCGCGAGAGTAGGGAAGTGTAGAGGGAGGTTGAGGCGGCCATTAGGCGTTCGCACATGCGCGGGAGAAGCGCGCACGCGGCCCCAGTGTTTAGACAGCCCCCTGGGAACTACAACTCCCAGGAGGCTTAGGGAGACAGAGGTCAGGTGCTCCCTTGCGGCCAATAGGGCTGGAGGAAGCTCAGCCCGGGAATATAGATACATTTCCCGGGCTTTGCAGAGACAGTCAGGCAGAGGAGAAGGAAGGAGTAGGAAGGGTGCAGGGAGCGCGTGGCTCCTGTACCAGGTAAGGGTTCTCCCTAGATCCCCAGGCAGGCCCCAATTCCCGGTAAGGGCAGGGGGTAACTGAAGAGGGACGGCCCTAGCTAGGGAGGTCACCCTTAGGTGCGGAAGGTGCAGGTTTGGCAGTGCCACAGCGGAGAGGGCTGTGGGCACTGGCAAATAGGCACAGTGTGCAAGCAGTGGATTTGCTGCGGGATTCAGGTGGCTGTGTGTGAGTGCAGCTGCGTGTGTGTGTGTGTCGCTGCATGTGCTGGGCGCAGTGTGTGCAGCGTGTGTGAAGTCTGCAGGCTGACAGAGAGCTGTGTGTCTGCTGCAGACTGTTAGCTAGTTAATAGCTAGTTAATAGCTAGTTGTTAGTTACAGATAGGACTAGCTAGGGGAGGGGGGGGGGCAGGTTATTGTTCCACAGGCCCTAGGAGTTTTCCCCAAGCCATCCCAGGTTGCGGTTCATCAGGGACAGGCCCTAGGTATGGGTTCCTGTCCTGATAGGGTTAGTTAGGGATAGCGGCGGTTGCTGTTCCCGTGCGACGGTGGTGTGACCGAGAGACGGTTGAGTTCCCGTGGAGCGGTGGGACCCTCGTTGGGGTCTACCGGCAGAAGTACCTGGATAGGATCAGACGGACGTCTGACCCTTTTAGAAGTGTGTTGCGGTCCCGAGCATCGGAGTGCTCGGAAGGTACTTCAGTATTATAAGTGCACCAACTGGGCCCTAGCTTAATTTAGTGACTGCGCAGTCACCCACGACCTCCGTAGGATTACGGGACATTGGGTGTGGGGGATCACAGGACACTGGGTGGGAACACCAGACATTGGGCTGAGGTGATGCGGATAGAGCATCAGGTTATGTTATGTTATGTTATGTGATGTGTGACATGTCGTGTTAGTAAAGTGTTAGTATTTTATCTACGTGTGTTATTGTATTTCTTACCCAGGGCTATCTTTCATAACGGGGATCCTGGGTAAGTGGAGGCGCTGCACCAGGTAATGGTAAGGGTTTCCCCAGGCTCCCAGCTAGCGGAGGCTCAGATCTCCTGGAGCCACAGGTGTTATGCAGTTACCAGTAGTCCCTTAGAGCAGGTGTGTTGCGGGGAAAGGAACCGGTTAGACCACGAGGGGCCAATGTGAGATTGGGTGGGTCGGCCGGTTCACAAAAAGGGCTACATTTATATACTTCAACTTTCCTCACTCCCTTAATCCTGTACCCTCACCTTTTATTTATTTTTTTATAAATGTATGACAATTAAACAATAAATTGGGAATGGGGAAGGGATGTAATATATCATATGCACAAAGTTAATTATGGCAAACCGACTATATATTCGTGTGGAAGGCTGTGCTTTGTGGAGATATTGTTTTGAATTAAATTCTTTCGAGTGACATCATAATGGTAATAATGATGTCACAAAATGAAAAGCATAGAAACTCATATCCACACAATGAAAACAGAGGGAACAATGGCTGATAATACTGTATGTATC
Source organism: Ascaphus truei (assembly GCF_040206685.1). Lineage (NCBI taxonomy): Eukaryota > Metazoa > Chordata > Amphibia > Anura > Ascaphidae > Ascaphus > Ascaphus truei. The sequence goes on from NC_134487.1 coordinate 13,701,285, forward strand.
TGAAAACCTCTGTATGTATGCAGTGTGCAATGCAAAAAGCCAATTAGCATCCTGTACACATACATATAGGTGCGCGTAAGCAATAACAAGCATTTATCAAAGTCATGGCATTTGCATGCCTGAATTCTAATTAATTCCAGCGTGTCTTTACATTGATCCTAAGAAAGAAGGTATAATGACCACCTTTTTACCTTGAACATAAATCACGACAGAGCAAAACAAACCTGAATTTATTTTTAGATGATTTATAAAAAAAAAAAACTACAGTAAGTGCATCAATTTGATGTATATTGCTACTATGGGAATTGTAATCTCTGACATATGTATTGTACTCTGAGCTGTCAACCTCCAAGAACGAAAATCGGCAACTTTTGGGTTTTGAACCAAAGAATAAATTTTTAATGTAACAGTACTTAGGAGTGATACTCTAGTGAAGTGTATAGGTGCTTATGGTAAATATAACTGAGAGTTACCATGCCTGTGTAAGAACACAAGACGGCCCACGCACGTGTTACAGACACCCTACTCGGCCCTCTTTTTAATAAGGAAGGTGATGTGCCGAATAAGTAGAAACACAAGGAGAGCATTGCTCCAGGGAGAAGACTGATTTTCGTTACTGGGAGGGATTGCTTCCCCTTTATGAGACGTAGTTGGTGAATGTTTCACTGGAGTTGTATATTTGCCTTCCTCTGGATCAACATAAATATAGGAGAATCTTGCACATGTAGCCTTGTTTCCTAGTAAAGACACAGACTGCTACCATATGCTGTATGACCTGCAGGCTCACAGGGCCTGAGCCTCCGCCACGGAGAGCCTGGGGCACACAATATAATAGCTAATACCTGATACTTGGTGCAGCGCCTCCACCTGCGACAGCTCCCGCCAGAGGGGGAGTGGTTCTTTGCAGGACACTTATGTACATCAACACACACACAGCAGTATAACCAACCAAATAACTTTACTAGCATGAACGGGTTTGCGTGTCTCTCACGTATCAACAGGTGTCCCTCCCTAGAGGGGCACTATCTATGGCGTCTCTACGTTAACTTCCCTCCTTCACCGGGTGATCCCCACCCCGTGTCCAATATATCCCCCCAGTCCAATATATCCCCCCACCCTCAAGTGAGATACTGAGGCTATATGTGTGACTGCGCAGCCACTGTGTCTTGAATGAGAAGTGATATCATTGGTGCACTTGTGGTTTACCTGCTTGGCACTCCAGTACCCGGGCCTGCAAGGGTCTTCACAAAGGATCAGTGGGGCCGAGGTGACGTCGGCAGTAGACGTCCGGGGCGATCCCACCCAGACGTGCAGCAGCACGGTAGCAGGGTCTGAGCCCAGACCTCCTGCTAGATACACACTGTCTCTTTACGCGATCATTGAACAACACAATAAGTGAACCGGAACCTGTCTAGGGCCAGTCCCTATCTCTGCTCCGCACTACGGGGACTCAGGGCCTAACTGGGCCTGGGGTATAAGGCCTAGTTAGGGGTTGAATGCCTCCTTACACCTGGAGCTCCGTCTCCTTCCTCCTCCCACTAGCTCTGACCAACGTGCGCGCCCTCCGACCCCTATATCCTCCTTCCTTCCTTCCTCCAACCACCCGATTGGTCCAGGGCATCACCTGGTCCCGCGGGGCTGCTGGACTCGTAGTTCTCTATGCTCCACCCTATGGGAGCTACTCCTTCGCGGGCTTTGGCTGCTATGCCCGCGCATGCGCGACCTCCTGCTCCATACCTTCTGCGCCTGCGCCAACTCCCAACATGGCGGCGCCCTGATAACGCGAAACCTCCGATATACCGGAACGTTCCTGCCCTGCTGCAAACCCTCCCACCCGACAACAACAAATGCGGGCGAGGGGAGCCCGGCTACACACACAAAGAATTTAACTAAGCTTGAACTCTATCAACATTTGTCTTTCCATCTCTATGTCACTTCGGTGTAACCCAAGCTCACTCCTCCAGGTTCTCAAGATGTATCTAATCAACATATAGACCAATTAACATAATTCAAAAGATCTGTCACCAAGTGTCTGTTGCTGGCCATTGAGTTCTTAGTATGATAGACTGTAGTGGAAACATCTCAAAATGTAGTGGGTAAGGCTCTTTGGACCATACAGATGTTGCAGACTTTAGTGATCCCGTTAATACGACGCGTTCCACCGATGCGATATTGACAGAAATAAGCTTAGCTCCACTAAAACAAATGCCAACGCACGCGTCGTTTTCTTAACGCACGCAATATTTTTAGGTGTTCTTAATATAATGCATTGGGTTAATGAGAGCAATTGAGTCTGCTAATATCTGTGTGTGTGTGTGTGTGTATATATATACACGAAAATTGGGAGCCATGCTTGTATTGCGTTATAAGCGGATTTGCGTTGTAACGGATCGTGTAATAACGGGGATCAGCTGTGTGTATGTATATATATATATATATATACAGTGTTCGACAAACCTATACATTTACACGCCCCGGGCGAGTGGATTTAACATCGTGGCGAGCTCCTATTGGCCCAAGCAGCACACGTGTGGTACTAGGTGGCGAGTAGATTTTTTTGTTTGGCGAGTAGATTTTTTGTGATTTGTCGACCACAGTATGTGTATATATATATATATATATATATATATATTTATATATAAACACACACAGCTAATCCCCGTTATAACACGATCCGTTACAACGCGAATCCGCTTATAACGCGATGCAAGCATGGCTTCCAATTTTCGTATTTATGAATACTTTACAACAACGATTATTGGTATCTTAAATACTTTATTGTACAATGCATACAATTGTACATTATTTCTAACGCGATCCGCTTATAGCGTGATGTGTTTCTTTGGACCCCAACCACAGCGTTATAAGGGGGTTGAGCTGTATATATACAAAATATATATTGTGGTAGAAAGGGAGAGATTCTATTAATGAGATGCATTTTTTAATAAAAAGAAAGTGCAGCTGTAAGTATGTTGAAACAAAGGGTGAAGTGTCTGCTCATTGTGGACGGAGTATACCTCAGGATGGAGTATGGGCCAGCCGCCCAAACTAATCCCATTTAGATTTGGGAGTGTGTATGTTAGAGGGTGTGAGACAGCGTGGAGATTCGTACAGCCACACAGCTGTCTCAATAGGGTCAGAGAGGGAGGGGGGAAGACTTGTACGTTAGAGGTATGGCTAGTAGGCTTCATTAAAAAGGTGAGTTTTCAGGGAGTTTTTAAACATGTGAACACTGGGGGAGAGTCTGATGGTGCATGGTAGGGAATTCCAGAGATAGGGGCAGCACAGGAGAAGGCTTGCAGGTGGAGTGAGAGGAGCTAATAAGGCAGGAGGAGAGGCGGATGTCGTGGGCAGAATTGAGAGGGCTTATGGGCTATATTTGGGGATGAGAGCCGAGATGATGGGGGGCCGCATTGATGAGAACTTTGTAAGTCAGAACTAGAGTTTTAAAATCTGATTCTAGAGGATATGGGAAGCCAGTGTAGGGATTTGTATATACTAGCTTCCCATTTCTTCTAGAATCAGATTGGGCATTTCTCTGAATATTTCTCAGGATGCTGGGTATTATGTGTATAACAGGGTCCACCCATGGGTCCCGCTTACCTCCGCTATGGCGGGGGAGTGTTGCGGCAGCTTGTGGCGGGTGACTTGGTCGCCGGAAGTATTGGCGGCTCCCGTAGCAGGGTGCAGCCATCTTGAATTCGATTGCGCATGCGCGAGATGCCCCCCGAGGCGGCCATTGGATAACAGGGCTCAGCGGGGACTACAAACCCCACAATACACAGGGAAGCTAGTCAGGTGCCGGCAGAGAGCCAATAGGGCACTAGTATTCCCCTGGTAGGGGAAATAGATACTTTGTGCGCACTAGGAGCATGCCAGTCGGAGCTGGGACACCAGAAGGGTAGGATGTGCGTGTGCAGGTGTCAGTGGCCCCTGCACTAGGCCAGAGACCCCCTTAGGCCCCTGCACTAGGCCCTGACTCCCCTCAGTTTGCGGTTGCTGCAGGGACCGGCCCATCAGTTAGGGACACGGCCCCTGTAGTACCAGAGAGAGGGACACAGACAGGACGTGGCGGCAAACAGGCAATCGGTGGTCTGGGACTATACCACCATATTAAGAGACTATCTTCCAAGGTGATATAATCCCCGCGGGAGGTCACCCCACGTGGAGGCAGACGTCGTTGTTGACAACAACCGTCGCTGGATCAGTGGATCCCATCCTTCCATTGTTGGCGTTACCGGGTGTTGGCACCCGGCAGGTACAAGTGCACCAACTATAAACACGTTAGTGGGGGCAGCGCCGTCTCACACATTAGGGCGGGAGTTGCTACTCGTGGACACCAGGTGGTTGGGTGCCCGAGGGCCCTCAGGCTTTGTGGGACTATATCGCCAGTGTGTGGACACAGGGCTGGAGGGCACGGTCGTGTGTGACCGGGTGTGTGGGACTGTATATATATATCTTCAGTGTTCCTTCGCATGCAGTAAAACTGTTATACGTACCAGTGTGTGTTTTATTGTATGGGGTTCCTGTAACGGGGTTATCCTACATAGTAGGATCCCGTATAGGTGGAGGCGCTACCGATTACCGACTCAGGATACACCCCAGGCTCCCAGCAGTGGAGGCTCAGGCCTCCTGTGAGCCCACAGGTAAAGCAGCACATACACCGTAGCCACAATATCTCCCACGGGGTGTGGGAACATGCGCTATATGTGATACAGAGTATCTGATTGAGATGAAAAAAACAGAGCCGCACGTTTTAAAATAATAATAATTTTTCTAACCACGGACACCGGCACTTCCGCGAAATGGGTTCGCTCCTGGATCAGCAAGCTCACCCCCTAAAAAAACTAGCACCCACATTATTACATGAATAGGGCTCTGTAAAGGTTACTAAGTGGGACTAGAGGTTTCCTACCTTCAGTGCTGGGGAAAAACAAGACGCCGCCAATGTAAAAATGCCCCCTGATGATATACATTCTGGAACAGCTTATTTTCTGTGATACATTTCCATTTAATGGCTGCAGAAAGCTGGAGGCATCGCAGACTACAAAAACATCTCTTACCCCGTTGGGATTCTCCGTTTGTCGGGTGTGTTGATCCCAGCTTTGTACAGAACATAAACCACGCAGAGGCTTCAATAAAGCCCAATCTATGGGGCACGTTAGATAGATTATTTTGATGTTCATAATTACCGCTTACTCTAACAACATCAAAAAGACTCCGGCTCTTTTGAGCGCAGCTTGGCTTAATGCAGCTAACAGGGCAGCTCCGGTTACACACTCTGCTTCCTCCGGTGCACTTACAAGCAGTCAGATGGTGCTGGTCATTTGATCAAGTGTGGTGTCCTCCGTCCGTGTTTCACTCCACAGTGTCACTGCGCCATTCACATGTTGAAT